>NW_022280045.1:8162831-8179417 GCF_004355925.1 Anarrhichthys ocellatus
TGTGTGTGTGTGTGTGTGTGTGTGTGTGTGTGTGTGTGTGTGTGTGTCATCTCGCAGTCCAAAGACATGTAAGTTAGGTTAATTAACTCAGCATAGGGTGTTCCATGTTCTCGTGCATAGTGCATGCCATCTCCTCCGCGTCCGGTGATCCTGAACAGAACGGCTGATGGAGAATGAATGGATGGAAAATTATTGGAAGAAAAAGCCTGAATGCTAACGCATAACCACAGATTCTGGGGCAAAAGTGATGCTGTGCGGAATGGATTTTCTCATAAAGAACCCTGACCAGTGAATGATGTTGTAAAGAACACCATTTTTTTTCTGCTTCCTTCCTGTACATTGCTTGTACAGACCAGTACACAACAGCCACAACATTAGTCAGCTGGCTACCTGGTGCAATGAGCTCTCATACTTACAGAAAATAATACCTACAAGACTACCGTGAACGTCAGTTTAAGCAATAAGTAATTTGGAGACTGTAAATATTGGGAGATAAAACGGAAAAGGAATATCAACAGCACATTGATTAAACTCTGCCAGCGCTTCACTGTTTTCATTTTCTCCTTGTTAAACCAATCTTAGTGGGTGAGATTAACTTTCCACTCAAGACATATGCAAGCTATTTCACAAAAAGACAGGTAAACCTCAGCGCACAGGAGTTCTGATGTGATTGCATTCTACTGCTGTTACCTACAAGTGTGATTGTGCTGAAATGACTTGTACACCCGCAAAGTCAAGGGGGACAAATCCCCCAGGAGAGCGGGAGAAAGTCACGACTCACATAATCCAATATCTCATTGTTTAATATATATATCCACGCTAGCGGCATGGTCCCAGGCACGACAATGTCCCACTTTGGTCAAGACTTATATATTTCAACAGCTATTAGGTAATTTGCTATCAAATTTTGTACAGACAGTCATGGTCCCCAGAGGATGAATCCTTTGTTGATCCCTTGACTTTTCCTCTTGCTTGTTGTATTTGGCAACTTTTTAGTGAACCCTTTACTTCACTATTAGCGCAATTGTCGGTTGTAACATTTGAAATGATGCCCAATACTTACGTTTATGACTAAATACCTGCAAAAATAAAGATACCAATCAGCCTCAGCTTTGTGATAAAATGCTAAACTGATTTGGTGAACATGGTAAAAAAAGCATTACCTGTAATAATCTGTTTGTTAGCACAAATGTCTTTGTGAGTGTGCTACTGAAGTGATATGCGAAATAAAGACACAACTTAGAACAAGCGTTTCAGTGAGAAGAAGCTCCAGGCTGAACAGGCCACATGATTGGTAAAATTACACAGCTGGGATAATAGTAGTTCATCAGGAGAGACGAGTTAAATGAAGAAAAGATAATTGTTTACTATTAACAGATAATATGTGATGATTAAGTCTTGACAGAGACTTCGGCGCTTGGACTCTACAGGTATATATTTGTAATCGAGAGGCATCTGCCCTGAGCAGCAGCAAGTTGAATCCCCCCGTGGAGTCCAGACACTGGTGGTGGTGGTGGTGGCTGATGAGGCTGATAGAATGATGAGTTGATGAAGCCGATGGATCTGCGAAGATTCGGCGGAGATGGGGGGGTGGAGGGGCGTGTAACAGCAGCGTGAACGTATACTGAAGGTAGAGAGTCATATTTAAAAAGAGACAGCAGCAAGATGATAGCCTAACGGTGTAGTTGTGTCGTTGTGCTATTGAATAAAGTAGACCAGCTGATCTAAACAGCTGTTATCATGACTGACCTCGAACAATGACAGCAAGGAGATAATGCGTGAGGAGTGAATGGCAGATGTATGAGAAGTAAACTACAAGCATACAAGACTATAGTCTTCATTACTGAACTAACGCTAGAGCTTCATGTGTGTAGTGTAATTTGGGGAAACCTTGAGATTTGGATGCACATTTTTCAGAAGACCAATATGAGCTGCAATAACCATGCCAGCAGCTTGAACCTCAGTGTTCAAAGAGTGGCGAGTGTATTCTTACAAAGCTATGACTTCAAGTAGTTTTCTGTCACTCTGCTATGATATATTTAATAAAGGAGCACAGCCAGTGGTCGCCCAACAAAAGAGCTTGAAGATCCTCTTTGAGTCAATGCTGATGTTCTGATGTAATGTTCTCTGTTAAAGTGAAATATTGGTATTCCAGCGGGCTTATTGTTTCAGCGCTGGATTAAACAATCTTTAAAATAAATACATTGCACATCTGTTTACAGTTGTGGCAAAAGTACATCTAATACGGACGTCCTTGTCAGCTCATATGTCCACAGTGTTCTCTATTATAAGCAAGAATTTATTGTTGGACATTTCTATTGTTATTCATTGTTATTGATAGACTGCTAAAACATGATTTGTATTCAATATACTGCTTTATGGGTTTACGCAACACACATAATACAACTTTTTATAAGAACTGATAGTCTTTCTACAACAGCATGTGAAGGTAAATACTCAGTTTGATAGAAACTTGGAACAGTTTAACTGATGATGGCCTTAAACCTGTAAATTACGGTCCAACATCCCTCTGTGATGTTATCCTTCCCTGTAACCATACCAACTGGTTTCAGCTAATTAGCAAGAAAGCACAACCGTGTGAGACGTAAATATCTTTCCCTTGAAATTACACAACAAAAGGGCTGATATCATAGAGACGGCTACACATTATAATTTGTGAAACTGTGTTACGTGCATAGTTACCTGAAGGGGCTTGTTTTTATCCACTACATGGGGGACAGTTAATTATGTGGGCAGAAGTGTTTTTTTCTGGGCTTAATTACATCTGTGCTCAGTAAACATGTTTCTACAACACAACTGTGAGTTAAGCCGGCGCCTGCAAATACAAACATGTAACACTGTACATAGCTTTCTTTTTTGTTTCCCATTGTGGATTGAGGAACACGAGTTTCTCTAATCAAATTTTTGTTGTTGCTTTCCTTAGTTAACAGCTCGTCTGTGTGTAGATGTGATTAAATTATTTTGAATGCCACTGAACTATTTTAATAGCTGGTAGATAACAATATTCAAAGTGTGGCTAAGCTATGCTTAATTATGAATTAAATGTTAATATAATCAGTTCAAAGTGATTGTGGGTGGATGCATTCTTTTGAGTGGAGAATAACCAAACAAGTCTGGTAAGAAGGCAAAATATGCTGCATTTATAGCTGGAGAACTGTTAATGAATAAAGACACTGTGACATAAGTGAACAGAAAAGGGTTTGGTATGAAAACATGGACAGACTCCAACCCTCAGAGATCCTCGAAAAGAACAGTCGTGGAATCAGTTGTTGCAATACGAACATCAAACAAGGCATCTTTTGTGTAAAAAACTACTTAAATTAAAACAGTAATATAAAAGTAACATAAAACAAAGTAAAGATGTAGCTCTTTCAGCTTAATAAGTAAGCACCACAGATCATGTTAAACAGTTAGCTCCGTCAGCACAGTTGCTGTTGTTTGTACTGTACAAATGCTCGCTGAGGTAAAGATGTAAGAGATTTAGGCCATCAGCATTGTATTCTAATCCTTCCAAACATTTTTATGCTTCAAAGCTTTTTGGGACAGTATTTTCTCTCAAATCCGGCGACGTCAAACTTCCGCAGGCAGCCTTTGTAGTTCATGTAGCGGATCTTTCCGAAAACGTCTCTCTCTCCCCAACCCTGGTCATGGATGCCGCAAATAGACCACATGCAACCTACAGGAGGGACACACAGTGGGGAGGGCATGAATGTGTGAGACAAGTATATTCAGTGAATCAGCGTCAAACTGAGAATTTATTCTGTCCTCACCGACAAAGCCATTGGGGTCCTGGCCATCCAGCTCGTAGCGATCGTTCAGGTATAGAGCAATTGAAAGGGCCTCCTCTGGTGAGGACGTCCACTCCAGAATCTTTTTGGCCCAGTACATCCTCAAGAAACCATGCATCTTCCCCTCAGTGACCATCTGGTACTAATGGAGAAAATGTGACATAAACAACAGTAAGAAACTACGTTTTTACAATAACACGGACTGGTGAGCAATGCTTATGTGAATGAGAAGGTACCTGAGCACCGTTCCAGAGTTTGTCGTGCGTCTTTGATTTCTCCAGCTGCTCACGCGTGTAGACATACGGCCTCTTGTCTTTGGCATGATCTTTCAAGGTCTTCTGAGCCCACTCATACGCACCTGAGCAACACAAACACACACACACACACACACACACACACACACACACACACACACACACATACATACATAACACATTTAAAACAAAAAATATAACTGACAACTTCAGGAGCTGAATCATTTACAAGCTATCAATTTAGAAATTTGAACTGACCCTCCACGCTGTCATATTTCTTGTTGTAGAAGCAGAAGTTGTCCGTCAGCTCTCTGCGCACAACCAGCTCCTCGATGAAGGAGGCGACAGAATGACCTGCAGACTTCCCACTGCGCTGAACCTGCATCGCCACCCGCTGGGCTGACAGGTGGCCTGATGAGGAGTATGAAGAAGAGATGGGTGAAGAGGGTGATTAAAAGAGGCAGACACAGCGGGACAGAATGAAAGGCAATGGTATGAGTACATTTTAAAGCTAAACTACATGGTGATCTGGTGTCAGGGTCATTCACTGTGAACTTAAATAGCAAGCTGGTGTAAATGAAAACACAAGTACGCCTTCTGGGAGTCAGTGATAACCAACCTTTTCATAAAACTTGCAGTGATGAGTTTGATAGCTGTCTTGAGCAATTAATCAAAGAGAACAATTGGACGTGTTTTCTGTTTAAAACAAATAAATAAAAAGTGGAACAAGCTCTATTCTGGTATAAGAATCTAGTTTAAATAGTTGCAGTATGTAAGTGCTTATAATGCTGTACTGTATCCATTGTACATCCATTATGAGTCAGATCGAAGTATGATCATGAAAGCTGATGTGAAATGTGTAGATTTTGTCTTTTTGGGAGTTTAGAGCAAGCTTTAAATTAAAAACAGAGGTCTGAGGGGCACCAATATTGATCCTTGTGGAACACCCTTCAAAATAATTCACACCCACAATATTTCTCATGGTACTACTGACCAAAGCGGATCCAGGGGGACAGCTGGCTGAGGGCAGCAGCGTTTGGGTCGTTGCGTTTGGTGTCAAACAGTTTGAGGCGTACATCAATGAAGGACTCCAACATGGCCAACCCTCCCTTGGTGCCTGGCTGTGCCCACTCCGTCTCTCCTATTGCTCGGTCAACCTGCAGGGAGGCCAGGGTTTTGTCCCAGTCCACTGGCTGTAAGGTGAAGGTGGGAGAAAACTATCAGCAGCGGTCACAGCTGACAGCGATGAGCTCAAATACACACTCTGGTTTTGTAGAACTGCAAACTTCAAAAGAGGCGCAGTTGTGATCCTTTCACCTCGTTTATGCTACAGGAGGCTCGGAAGTGAATTGCATATCAATCACAGCACTGCGGTAAAAGCACACAGCTTTAATATCTAGAGGTGGGAAGTCAATTTAAACTGTGACTGCTTATATTCACTCAGCAATAAATTATGTGCAGAGGAGAAGAGAGGCTTGAAATGAAATGCTTTATTGCAGCAATCCGACTTCAAAACTCCCCATCAATGAGCTCACCGACAGCAACCATTGATTTTTGAAAAACACTTCCAAAGCAATGAATACTTTTATGGAAAGACAAATTATTATCCCGTTGTCTTAACCGATCCAAAAGTCCAGAATGTGACAGAAAAACATAAATAGCATATTAACTTTTATTCAGAACAATTTGAATAATGCCCGTCACCGTTACTGCAGCACTTACTTTGGCCGTTCTTGTAGCGGTGTGGGAGTGTTTCTCTACCAGAGGGAACTCTGTGAGGAACTCCGGCAACAGCTTTGTGATTTTCCCTCTGATCGTCCTGGCAGCATACTCCAGCTTAGGGGATGCCACCCAGCAGGGGACAATATTGTGGGCATCAACCTGTAAAAAGGGGAAATTTGGTTCTTTCGCTCATTTAACAGATAATGAAGAAACACCGACAGCACTCATGGGCACATCAAATGATTTTAAATATGTATTTAATTGTGAACAAACGTGACAAGGACAAGAAATAAAGCAAGGAAATAATCAGAGAAAGACAGGAGACAAACCAAACAACAATATCTATCGTCAGCATAAAATCCAGAATGCAGAACATCACAGCAACACTCTCTCCCTCTCTTGAGGGTTTACCTGTATGAGGGGAATGTCCTTTGGAAGAGTCTTTTTAACATCCTCCAACCACTGCAGTGGGTCTCTGAGGGGGGAGAAGTCTGTCACCACGGCCCCCAGGCCGCGGTCACAAACAAAGCCAGGGAGGGTGTCCCCCGCTGAACCGTGCAGCAAGTGGAACTGGATGTCCAAGGCTTTGCATTCCTGTTTGGTTTCGGGCAAAACAACGAAGTTTAATAGACCTGGTTGTGGGTAAAAGTGCCAAATAATTGGATCTCATGTGCGGAATATATTTGACTTATGTTCCTTTTGAATGCCCCCTAAACTATCACCCGTACCCATACTGTCTGTAACTACAGCTAAACTGTCACTTTTCCATTGATTGATTGATTTTATAACTCACTTCACTATAGCTGCAAATATTGATTATTTTCCATTATTGATGATTCTATAAAACATATTTTACCTAACCCATTACTGTCCAAAATGCCTATCACAATTAATGAAAGCTATGTCTCCAAATTGATGGTTTTGGCCAACCATATGATTTAATAAAAAAAAAATTAAAAAAAACAGGAAATTGTTAGATTTGAGAAGCGTGAACAAGATTGTTTGGCATTTTTACTTTACTTTCCACTTTAACAATGAACACAGCATACAAGTTGTAGGTGTTTAATTGGCAAATAAAATAATAAAAATGACAAATGTCCATATCAAATGACCAGATTGTGTTTCTGGAAGTTGCCAGATTCTAATCATCTTAAAACCCCATGTCTTCACTTTATAATTGAATTAACTTTAAAAAAAAAAGAAAGCAAGGCATTTTTGTAGAGCCTGCAAGTGGTTGGTGGTATTGCTTAATCTGGTTGATGTACTAACAGGACAAATGCATTATATTGTATGATTTTTCTGTCAAGCAAGTGAATATAAACAGAGTGACTAATGCACTGATTGAATTTATGGCTGTAGTCAGTGCATTAAAAAATAAAACATAAAGTCAATACCTTTGCAACTTCTTCCAGACCTTTCAGCATAAAGCTGTAATGTCTCAGAGTGGACAGTTCTGATTTTGGGACAACCAGGCAGACACAGACGTGCAGAGGAAGGTTCTTCTTCAAAGCAAGCTGCTGGGCATGGACCAGCGCCCAATTGTCTACAACATGGAGGGAATCACACACACAAAACATGTTATACAAGCCAGTAAAAGTCTGTTGTTGAATTACTGTTTTGCTGTTTTAAAGTGTTCACCTTGCACTCTGTGGTCTCTTAACATCCAGTACAGGACACCCTTGGAGTCCTGCTTTATCTGGGTTGTGTCAGATATAAGGCGGAGGCGCTTTTTGTTGAATTTCACCTCCTTGTTCTCTGTCCTGTGCTGCTTCACAAGGTCCTCCAGCCAGCCTCCAGCTCTCTTGCTCTTCTCCTCCTTCATGGGAGCCAACTTCTGCTGCTTGGCACTGGGCTGTTTCGCAGCAGCGGATGTGGACTTGCGTTTTTTGCCTGACATGATGATCTGACTGGTGAGTGACTTGATCAGAGGGGACAGTACCGACGTAGGTCTCTGATCACTGTGGACAACAAGCCTCAAGAATCTCCTTGGTTCAGACGAGAAAGGTGTGCTGCAGGTAAACCACAGTAACAACACGGTGTTAAGACTGGAGATAACACGCGTCCATTAGCAAAACATAACAGACAACCAAAAATAAGACGAAAACAAGCTCATGTTGGGAGACAGAATAAATCAAGAAACACTATAGACATATTAAATAACAGATGACGGCTAGCAACACCACGACGACGGCTAGAGAAGCGTATCACTCAAACGGTGCGACGAAGATAACGTACCTCCTCCAAACGCAGAGCAACATGCAATGAATACAACGTGAAGTATGTCTGGAAGGGCTATTGCAAATATAGCTAACCGAAGGCTAGCAGTCAAGTTGTGAGAAACACGTTAGCGAGCGTCGTGTTTCTCTTTACACAACCAGTTACATGAGGTTTTGTAACACACTGTTTTTGTTGTATCTTACTACATTTCCCACAATGCAGATGGAATGTCTCTACAGCGCCTGCGCGGCGCCGTTTACGTACGGGGTGGGAGTTGTGTGTGTGTGTCTGTTGTAGCGTAACGTTAGCCTTAAAAGGGACGAACAGTTAGCACGGCTGCTAACCAGTCTTGTATGTTTGTCGCGGTTTAAAGTATGAACAACGGGAATGTTACAGCAGCCCGGAGGAGACGACCAGTGGTTCCCGACAAAGTCGACATGTCATTAGGTACGGTCCTCGGTAGCGAACAGAAAACGTTACTAGAGTAACGTTACTACAGTTAGCTGACGTTAACGGTAGCTACTGACGAGTGGGAGGCACGTCCATGTCGGGAGGTTTGTCAGTTGGTAGCTAAGCTAAATATATCTCATGTGAGCACTTTGCTTATCTTTGCTTGTGTGATTTTAAATGTAACAGATGACATCATTCGGCTGAACAAAAAGGAGCAACAGATACAAAGGAGACAGGCCCCAGTGAACCGTCGACCAGTCAAGAAGACCCAAGGAAAGGGAGCATCGAGAACTGTTGGACCCGTCCAGAGAGGTGTGCGCGCTTAACGCTTTCTGTGGTCAAATTCTGTCAAAACAACTCTGTACATGTGTAATGTCGCTGATATTATCTTTACCAGGAGGTGGCGTGCCCCGAGGAGGAGCTCCTAAATTAAGAAACAGAAGAGTCCCCCCCCCACCTGGGCGACGACGGGGTCAAGGGGTCATCACAGGCCTCGCGGCCAGGAGGCCCGCGGCTCTGCTCAAACGAGTCGGCATGATCAACAGAGCAGCAGCAGTCAGCCAGGTAATGGAGCACGGTCTGTAGTGCACACTAAACATATAGGGACATGTTACTCCTGGTAGACTTGGGTGTTTGTCTGAAACTTGCGTGGTGATTGGTGCAACAGTAAAACACAGTGGAGTAGTATGACAATTTAACATATGGTAAACAAACAAAGAGAAGGTTAAAACAGGTATATTATTAAGTGTCATGTGTGTATTAAAAGAGAAGCAAAATAAGTGTAGTGGTATCGATGTTTAACCCTTGTGAGGTTGGCATACAGCCTTTTCCCTGCTGTAATGACGGGTATAAAACATATCGCATCTTTAATTTATAAAAAAGGAACGTTAAACACACCGAAGCTCAGAGAACCTAACAGAAAGAAGAGGCAACAGACATCACCATTTTGTATCCATAAACCGCAAACTCACTGCCCCTCCTATACATCCTGTTGTCTTCATCAGACGACCTTAGAAACTTTTCCATCTTGTGTCCCATCATCCCATAATTATCTATTAAAGGCTAGTAGGGCTCAGAATCTCAGCAGATGTGATTTTAAACTAGCCCACCACGGCATCCTTGATTGTTTTTCTCTTATTTTCTGTTAAACTTGTGCAAGTTATTGTTAAAAGTATGTTTTACATACTTATTAGTCAGTTATGTCATCCCATTTGGAGATTCATTACTTGTTCTATATTTTTCCAAGTGCATACACATATTCACGTTTGATCTCTTGCACACTGAAGTTCTACAGATGTATGCAGAAGCTGATTGTGTTGAGGTACTGTTACTCACTGAGCTTACCTGTCCTATAAGAGTTTAATGATGAAGTGACTTTCAGGTCGAGCTGCATCACACTTGATTTCAGGCAGTAATTCATAGATTCAGCATAGTGTCATTTTTCTTAAATCCGGTTTTATTTCTGACGAAAAGATATTAAAAGAATTTGTGGAAAAGGAGATTTCAGATTTTAACTAATCCTCTGCCTTACAATTCTGATTGGCTTCTGACGCCTATGTTCCACAGTGCCGTGAACAAATGTGTCGGCTCTTGCTGTCTATTTTTAGAAGCGGTGCAGCTTTTCAAACGTTTTGTCTTTGGTTATATAGCTGTACTTCACCGCACCTCCATTTTCAGAAAACAAGACAGAAAACAAAGCCATTCATTCAACGCACCGAAGCCCCGTACAGGAAGCAAGAGGTACAGAGGCGGCCGTACAGGCAGCCGGATCCTCCGAGAGGACAGAATGCAACACCGGTCAGGAGACCATTTCATCTGCGACGGCGGTGAGAACACCTTTTATCAAAACCTTTTGCACAGTCATACGGTGCACTTGTGCTAAGGTGTAGTTCTCTCTGAAAACACGGAGTATTGTAGTGTAAGACCCCAAAGTCAGCGTGTCTGCAGCGATGTCGTCACACACAACACTGTTTAAAGAGGTGTAATCTAGGAAGTAGTTTCATTTCAAATGGGTGTAGAGGAATGAAGACTCATCAACATGTTACTTTGTGGTTAACTGTATACGGCACACACAACACACTAAATACTCAGCTGTTTTTCAATACTGTGTTTTTTCCTCCTCCTGCAGACCACTGCCGCCTGTCCAGCAGACTCGGAGGGAAGCACGCCAGGCAACATTTCTTTTTCACAGAGGACTCAAGGTACATTATGGGTTACTACGTGTGACATCAAGAGTTGCTAAATGTAATGCATTTACTGTTTATCTGGTCATTTTAAGAGCTAAATCTATCTCCAGATTAATGCAAGTATACCACTTTGTTTATTATTCTTGTCCATGGCTCCGTATCACAGGTCCAGGCCCAGGTGCAGAAGACAAATCCTCACAGTTCTCCAGTCAGAACTCGGCAGTAAGTATCTTTAGAGGTCACAGTCTAATTTTGCTCTATTTTTTTAAAACGCTTAATTGCCTTTTATTATTCAGTGACATGTGGGAAGAAGAGGAAATCGCACTAATTATCATTTGGAGTGGAAAGGAGACTTTTTTGCAATTTCATAGTCCGTGTGATGCTAAACAACTTTCCTGTTTATCCACCAGGTGGTGCACATCGACAGCCAGCAGTGGAATCTTGACCGTTTCAATTGACAACCCCACAGCCATGACTCAGCCCGAGTAAAGACCATAATCTTTTCTTTAAGAACATTTGTTTATTCATATTTAATAATGCCTATATAGTTGTGCATTGTATTACACACGCAAGGAAATTTGTAAATATGCATGTCACACTAAACACCACCAGACACAAGTGACCGACTGTGTGACTCGTCCGTAGGCCTCCCTCTGCTTGGACCCTGCACCCCCCAGCAGCCATCCCTGCTCCGGTGAAGATGGAAGTAGTGGAGAAGAAAATACCAAAAGGAGTGCCTCTGCAGTTTGACATCAACAGTGTTGGGAAACCGGTGAGAGCATGCTACTTATATTTCTGTATGCTTTAATAAACGGGCAGGGGACCATTTCTTTTTTTGAGTGTTGGCTCCCCACATCGTCTCAATAAGATTGCTCAATAGTGTTTTAACGACTCTCTGGTGTCCTTCTCTTTCTACAGCAAACATCAATCACCCTGAATGAGAGATTCCGCATCCTAAAAGATCAGCGCACCACCACAGCACAGAGCGGCAAAGGCAGCCGATTTGTCACCGTTGGTTAGCCGGCGATAAAGACCGACGAGTATTCCTCAGAAGGCTGTTAGTCTGGCTCAGACCCACCCGGTGAACCCCACCTCTCTGATGGGTGGGGCGACCCTCTGACAACAGTGGGACACAAGTACAACGTGCACAACTGTGAGGCGTGTGTCAATGGAAGACTTTGTTGTGAGTCCCCATTCATTTTCCATGTTATTGTACTCTACTGTCTGTATCGTGGAGGTCCTATACTGGGAAGGAGGGAGCTTCTTTTTGTTTTTAATCCCCCTTTGGACTTGGAACTGTTGACGCATCATGAACACTGCTTGGGAGTATTTCTTTTCAGAGAGAACTGCTATGCATCGGTTAGGGTAGCACGTATGTTCTAAAACTTCTTTAGAATTGTTTTGTAATGTTTCTTCAATAAATGAGTTTCTCTTAAAAGATTCGGTAAACTCTAAAGCTTCAGTTTTTAGCACACCGACACCGAAACGCTCCTTCTCCCGTAGTACAACAGTGCCATCTGGCTGTCAAACATGAACCGACCACCTGCCTCTTTGAGAAGCACTTAAAAGTATCCAGAAAGTTCACCAACACATGTCTGCATCTGTACCTGGTGTAGGTTGTTGGCTTTGACAGGATACAGAAAGAGGATCCAATGCTTTTATTCAGGGCAAGTCCAGCTTCCAGGTAGTTTACCAGTGAATGGTTAAATGTTTCAAATGCTCCTAAAATACAGGTGCTGGTCATATAATTAGAATATCATCAAAAAGTTGATTTATTTCACTAATTCCATTCAAAAAGTGAAACTTGTCTATTATATTCATTCATTACACACAGACTGATATATTTCAAATGTTTAGTTCTTTTAATTTTGATGATTATAACTGACAACTAAGGAAAATCCCAAATTCAGTATCTCAGAAAATTAGAATATTGTGAAAAGGCTCAATATTGAAGACATCTGGTGCCACACTCTAATCAGCTAATTAACTCAAAACACCTGCAAAGGCCTTTAAATGGTCTCTCAGTCTAGTTCTGTAGGCTACACAATCATGGGGAAGACTGCTGACTTGACAGTTGTCCAAAAGACGACCATTGACACCTTGCACAAGGAGGGCAAGACACAAAAGGTCATTGCAAAAGAGGCTGGCTGTTCACAGAGCTCTGTGTCCAAGCACATTAATAGAGAGGCGAAGGGAAGGAAAAGATGTGGTAGAAAAAAGTGTACAAGCAATAGGGATAACCGCACCCTGGAGAGGATTGTGAAATAACCGATTCAAAAATGTGGGGGAGATTCAGAAAGAGTGGACTGCAGCTGGAGTCTGCTTCAAGAACCACTACGCACAGACGTATGCGAGACACATGGGTTTCAGCTGTCGCATTCCTTGTGTCAAGCCACTCTTAAACAACAGACAGCGTCTGAAGCGTCTCGCCTGGGCTAAAGACAAAAAGGACTGGACTGCTGCTGAGTGGTCCAAAGTTATGTTCTCTGATGAAAGTAAATTTTGCATTTCCTTTGGAAATCAGGGTCCCAGAGTCTGGAGGAAGGGAGGAGAGACACACAATCCACGTTGCTTGAGGTCCAGTGTAAAGTTTCCACAGTCAGTGATGGTTTGGGGTGCCATGTCATCTGCTGGTGTTGGTCCACTGTGTTTTCTGAGGTCCAAGGTCAATGCAGCCGTATACCAGGAAGTTTTAGAGCACTTCATGCTTCCTGCTGCTGACCAACTTCATGGAGATGCAGATTTCATTTTCCAACAGGACTTGGCACCTGCACACAGTGCCAAAGCAACCAGTACCTGGTTTAAGGACCATGGTATCCCTGTTCTTAATTGGCCAGCAAACTCGCCTGACCTTAACCCCATAGAAAATCTATGGGGTATTGTGAAGAGGATGATGCGAAATGCCAGACCCAACAATGCAGAAGAGCTGAAGGCCACTATCAGAGCAACCTGGGCTCTCATAACACCTGAGCAGTGCCACAGACTGATCGACTCCATGCCACGCCGCATTGCTGCAGTAATTCAGGCAAAAGGAGCCCCAACTAAGTATTGAGTGCTGTACATGCTCATCCTTTTCAGTTGGCCAAGATTTCTAAGTAATATTCTAATTTTCTGAGATACTGAATTTGGGATTTTCCTTAGTTGTCAGTTATAATCATCAAAATTAAAAGAAATAAACATTTGAAATATATCAGTCTGTGTGTAATGAATGAATATAATAGACAAGTTTCACTTTTTGAATGGAATTAGTGAAATAAATCAACTTTTTGATGATATTCTAATTATATGACCAGCACCTGTATATTGTATTAATAGAACTTTGTATCAAATGAAACTGACACATCTTGGAATCTGAATATTGCTTTTATTTAAATACATTAAAATTTGCAATGTAACAAAACTATTGGCATATGAAATTCAAACACCATTTAATGAACAAACATGGCTCACTTCATTTTTCTGCGACTAGTGTCAGTCACACTAGGTTATTTTTCTCTCTGCTCCGCATCATTTCGCCCCATTTACACTGTTCACAGACTATCTCACAACAAGAGTGCTGAATAAAAATGAGGTAAGAAAGTGGTTTGAAGATTACAGATCATGCAGAACATGCTGAACAGCAACAAAATAGTTTGTGAAGAAGGAAGTAACAAAAGAAATGAAATACATGTGTGCATTTAAAAATAATCAATTTACACAGCTTTGCATCTTTGGTTACAAAGTAGGTTGAATGATTTCACAGCTTTCCCCCCTGATCCCCCTCAGGACAAACATTGGGAGAAAGAAAATGAAGGAGGGGAGGGGGGTGATGGCAATACTAATTCACTTTTAGATGAAACCAACAGAATTTAATCTTCATCAAATAAATTCTGCAGGCTCACATTAAGATTTGATGTCAACGGCTGAAGTGTCACCCGTCAAGGCTCTTAATACTTTATTATACAAAAAAAAATAAACGTACATTCATACTGGATCTTGACGAGCTATGAATTGGCAATTGCAGCGTATAATTTGAGTTAGTGTTAAACATTTGTCAGATTTCTTTCTTTTTGTTTTGCCTACGATGTTAAAGCGTTGCCCCCGGGACGAATGGAGAATCTGTTGAAACATTGTAGAAGAGGAAACAAGCCACCGGGCTACGGTTAGACAGGTGTTGTGAACTTGTTCATTTATGAGAATAGCAGCCCTGTAATAAATAAAGACACTCAACAGTAGAACTCAAAAGACCGATGCAAGAGTTGGACTTAATGTGACAGTAACGGCAGCGGTGTGGCGCTCCGAAGAACAGACTCTCTCTCTCTCTCCCCCTCTTCTTACTTTACGACATGAAACAGCAAGGCTAAAAAAATACCCCTTCACCCACTCAATTATCTCATTTAAAAAAATAGTCGCTCTTTTTGACAACCACTCCGTCCGTCCCTTATGCGAGCTGAAGCCCCTCCCTTTCCAACACACCCACGGCTTGAGCAGGTCTCAGGTCAGGTCGTGAACCGGTCCGGCTCGGCGCCTGGTCCAAGAAAAGACATTCTGGTCCCCGAGCTTGGACCCAGCAGTCAACCGCTGCGGGAACATCGGCAAGATGAAAACAAACACCGCGACCTTCCCTGATACTCTGTCTCTACACACACTTTCTCTCTCTCTCTCTCTCTCTCTCTCTCTCGATGATTGCATTAACACTGGAAAGGCCCACAGTACAGATGCATACACACTTACATTCCAACACCAATTCAGTCACACTTGCTTACACACACACACACACACACACACACACACACACACACACACACACACACACACACACACACACACACACACACACACACACACACACACTGTACTTTGTGGTCAAGCTGGTGGCGAAGAAGACAAAGTTATTTTTTTTTTTTCTTCTTTTTAATTTCACATAGACTATTTGTAATAAGTTGTAGAGCAGATGCTCTTTTTTCTTTTTCCTGCCCTTTGCGAAGCAGGGCAGATGCACTTCAAGCGGAGGTGACGTTGGGTTGCATTTGTTGTTGGCTGGGATCGAGCTGAGTCTGGAGCTGCTGGGGTTTGGGCTGCTGCTGCTGCTGCTGCTGCTGCTGCTGCTGCTGCTGCTGCTGCTGCTGCTGCTGCTGCTGCTGCTGCTGTGACTGCGGCTGAGGCTGAGGCTGGGCCTGCTGCTGAGGCTGGGCCTGCTGCTGAGGCTGGCTGAGTCCTTGCTGGGGGGGCGTGGTGCCGGAGCTGGTGGCCGAATGAGCGGGCAGCTGAGACAGCTGCTCGCTGTTGGCGAGAGATTTCAACACAGCGTTCTCCTTCTCCAGCATAGAGTTCCTCTCAAACAGCTCCTTGATCTGCTCCTTTAAGACCTCCACCTCCTCACGCACCGCGTACATCAGATGGCTTTTCACCAGGTCCTGCAAGAGACGGGAAATGTGCAACAACATTAAAAAAAGACCCGACCGGAGGCAGCAGAGTCACACGGAGGCCGATTTATCATGTTCTAGACAAGGACATCAGAGGGAAGCGCAAGGCTACATGTGTGCATTCGAGTATATTAAAGACTCCATGAATCTAAAGAGAACATGAGAATAAGTCAAGACAGACATGAGAGCTGGATGTCGGTATAGCCAAAAATATAAAGAGGAAAGGTGAACACAAATGACTTGAATTCAGCACCATAGTACAGTACACATGAATAGATTCTCTGATGTCTCTTTCCATGTAACTGAATACCTACTTCATACATTTTGAATTTAAAAAAAGCGAGAGAACAATATACTGTGTATGATCCGTCGTGAATGGATTACTTACCATTGCCTGTTCAATTTTATTATCAATGGCAGCAACATTGGTTCCCGAGGCCCTGTTCAAAAAAAGAAAAGTCATGTTAGAATCAATCCGAGTTCAGAATTCAAAACCAGAGAGAGAGAGAGAGAGAGAGAGAGAGAGAGAGAGAGAGAGAGAGA
>NW_022280045.1:8179427-8196359 GCF_004355925.1 Anarrhichthys ocellatus
AGAGAGAGAGAGAGAGAGAGAGAGAGAGAGAGAGAGAGAGAGAGAGAGAGAGAGAGAGAGAGAGAGAGAGAGAGAGAGAGAGAGAGAGAGAGAGAGAGAGAGAGAGAGAGAGAGAGAGAGAGAGAGAGAGAGATTTCTTGTCACAAAATGAATGACACTGGTGCTTAATTAAGCCAACTCGCTATCAGCTCCCCTACAGGAAACCCGTCACCTCTCATCAACATAACATACATTAGAACTCCTATCTAGATCAGGTCACTGAGTTTACAGGAGAGAAAAATAAAATAAAAAAAAAAAGCTTGGCTGCAGGCAACACAACAAATCCGAGCTCGCGCAAATCTTGCGTCATTGTGTGGAACAGACATATTCAGTGAAGGTGTGCTAATTAGCGCCCACATTCTCGCACCCCCTATGACTGTATAGCTATGATGACCCCATTTTTTTGTGTGTGGGGGAGGGGGGGGGGAGACTCATTCAAATCGATCATAAGTTAGCTGTAGTGCGCGAGGCAGCGGGCCGGTGTTACCTGCAGCGTGTCCGACAGGAGAGCAGCGGCTCGCGGGTCGCGTGCCGGCTCGGGTCCCCGGGGCAGCACGGTGGTTTGTAAGAAAACGTGCACGGCATGGCGCTGGCTGCTGCGGGAGCTACATCGGTAGCGGCAGGGGTAGAAATAGGCCAACCGGAGCGGCACCGGAGGGCGGTTTAGTGGGGCAGCTTTGACCACATTTAGAAAAGTGAAACCTGAACCGATGGGTGGAGGGGTCAGGGAGTCTCCTCTCCACCCACTTCAGTCACATAACAGGCACTGTGCCCTCCTGACTGCTGGAGTGTGTATGGAGGCCTACTAGTGACAACCATTAATACATTTAATCGAGTTACTGTGGTTATGAAACAGCCTCAATGTAGTACTGACGCCTTTATACCACCTCCATAAGTAAACGAGACCAGCAGAGAGATGACTTGATATTTCTATAGTTTTTCTGCTCGTCCTCTGTGTCATAGGGTCGGATTCCTGGTCAATTCAGATTAAATGACGCAGGTTCACCAGAAACTCCAGAGTTTGGCCTCGCTGCTCTGCCGGTCCCACGCTGAGAGCAAACACCGACACCACGCTGCTGGAGGACCAGAACCAGGACTGCCTGTAGCAGGCTGACCCCCCTGCTGCAGCTAAAGGTTCCACTTCCATCCAAGGCTACCGCCAACGTTAACGAATCCATTCAGAAATGGTTCAATTAACAGTCAAGTTCTTAATTGAACAAAATTCTTGAGGAAAAACAATGTTCAGCCAATATTAATTCATAACAGCTCATATCCGGCTTCGCGACAAGAAACTGAAGTGCAGAAATGTCGAAGATGTGGAACGTTTTAGGTAACCGTGTCACCATTAAACAGTTTCTCCACCAGAGGGAACCGAAAAGCTTGTCTTTTCTAACTCCATCATGACTCGGTGAATATATCTAAGCTCTTCAATAAGTTACCTAATCTAAATAAAAACATTTGATAGAAATGCATCACTGCGGTATTTTGATATTTTAGCTCCACTATAGATCGGCCTATTGATTTATTGGCCTCAAAGAATCCTGGATCGGTCGGACTCTAATAAAGAATCCTAAAAGAAGGTTTACGTCTGCAGCAAAGCGTGACATCACCATAAATACCACCACACGCCAGGAAGATGCCTGCAAGTAGACACCAGGTTGACTCTAGACTCCCCCTCAGGACACAATGTTCTGTTCCTCCACACCATCCATTGTGTGTGTGTGTGTGTGTGTGTGTGCGTGCGTGTGTGTGTGTGAGGCCAGAGGAAGCTCTCGCTAGATTGCTATCAGACGGCTGTGTTAGGGAAGGAATGTTCCCTATACCTCTGCTGCTAGGAAACACTGTCACTCACAGCCTCTTCGGGTGACAGTGCACCGCTCCCTTTGATCCCCGTCACATATGACAATGTCTAAACATGAGCAACATGCAAGTACATCATACAAGGAACAAAGCAGACATCCGTTAAATAAGATACACATGGTGTCACTTGGCCGAGAAACACACCCATCACTTTAAGAAATAAATTACAAACAAGCACATTTCAGCAGTCAGTACTCACTCGTTAGTGTCCCTTTACCTCCCTCAGACCACATTATGTGACACCCCCCACTGGCTACATAATCAAATGTTAAAAGAAAATGTGTGTGTAATTTAGATGAGGCCCTCCTATAGTCATCCACAGGCCTCTCTCATTCTGTAAAGTACAGACCCTGAATAGAGTCTCTGGACTACACCCATGTTGCTTCATCAGTGGCTTCAGACAACACACGTTACCATTAACAAAATCACTCTGTAGCAGTACAACACAGCAGTTACTATTCACTTATGGCCCCATCTTAGCCCTCTTTAAGGTCAATTCACATGTCGAACCTCTTCCTTTATTTTCCTAACTAAGCCCAAGAAATAAGAGACGGGAGTTCAGTTTGTAAGCTGCTGCAAGTTCACAACAAATAGAAGGAACATTAAGATGCACTTTGGCTGTTGCCATCTTAATAAAAAAAGTGAGGAGACGGATTTTTTTTCCCAGCAGTTGCTACATAATTTAAACTTAACTCAGTAAATGTTTACTTTTACTCACTTGTGCTAAGAAATATCAAGAGAATGCACAATAATTATTAGTTGTAATAAAGTAAATTGAATTATTGTCGCGGTCTGTCGTGTGCATACTGTGAGTGAATGAAGAACAGCTTATCAGGAATTACAACGCAGCAGTTTGTGTCGCACCAGTGATCCATATTCAGCGACGACTGTCTGAGTCACATGATTTGACAAACGCTGAAGACGACGTAAACCAGAACAGAGAGGAGACGGAATGCAATAATTAAGAATGAGTGCGGCCGTTTCTGCAGACAGAAGAGGAACAGAAGGGCAGACGCTCCCTGGAGTATCGGGACAAACTAACAAAAGGTTGAGATTTTGTGGAAATAATTACTTCTGGGGAGGGAAATTTGATATAGAATAGATTATTGTGACGATTATTAATTAACTTATTGTCTGGTC
The DNA here is from genome assembly GCF_004355925.1 of Anarrhichthys ocellatus. Taxonomy (NCBI): domain Eukaryota; kingdom Metazoa; phylum Chordata; class Actinopteri; order Perciformes; family Anarhichadidae; genus Anarrhichthys; species Anarrhichthys ocellatus. The sequence continues at coordinate 8,182,467 of NW_022280045.1, forward strand.
TATATCAGAAATGTGGGAAAAATGAGCATAACAATCTCCCAGAATGGAATTTGATGCATTTAAATAGCTTATACAGTCCAACAGAAACACTAAAACCCAAAGACATTACGTTTACTATGACAAACGACAAATTACCGAGATTGTGGCACATCATTTTCTGCCAGTCAACTAATCATTTCAGCTCTTTAGTCTTTGTTGCTGCTCCCAATGACTGAATGAGCTCACTGCCATTAAAGCAGCGGGTATGAAGCATTTCTCCAGCTGGCTTCAGTGGAGGCAACATTGAGCCGGATGAGATCAAACCAGGAAAACTCAAAACACCCGAGTGTACCGTCAGTGGGACATGCGACGGGCCAGTGATGGGTTCGTAACTATGGAGACTGGAAAACATCAACATACGCAATAATACTTCTCAACGTGTGAGGTGGATTTGGACAGTGAAGTAGTTCTGCTTCCTGGATTCAAAGCGGGTAAGGATGAGTTCGATACGTCCCGATTGGCTAGTTACATTAAAGCGAGCAGGAATGACAAGAGTCAAAACCATATTAGGACACCATCTGGTGCTCAAAGTAGAACTTCCTCCAACAACTGGCACCGGGGGAAGATTTTTGGAAACCACAACATGAGTGAGAGTGCCTGGTTAAAGCACCAAATCCTGACACACACAATCCTGTTTAAGCTTCTATAGCTCATGTCAAAGCCAAGAACTTGTTCCAGTGCCCTACTTGAACAAAACCTGTTTCGGTGCATGGTAAAGCCGCCTCCTCTGTGTTTCCAGCGTTACAAAGAAGCAGTCTGTAACTCCTGAGGGCTAGGCTGAAATGAAACAACACTAATGAGTGTTTGATCTTACGCTGCCACTGATTATGCAACCAACGCCTCTGTGAGCTTCACCGTCTCCATTAACGTGACTGACATTTATAGGCTCCGGGTAGAGTTCAGTACCCCCCCCCCCCCACCCCTTAACAATGTTAGCTGTAAAATAGGAACGTCAATAAAAAAAATCCATTAGTGGAAGAATAGTTTACACTCATTTGGAGCCCGGGCAGGCGGAGCAGCAGATAATGTGAACACTGAACAGTTGTCGCTCCTCGCCTCTGGCAGACATGCTGGCTCATTCAAGAGCAGCAAGTTTCCTTCAGCAACAACAAAGCAGAGTCAAGTTTTACTCGACCCGAGACATGACGAGACAAGTTCAGAGCTGAAGAGGCGGGGCCTGATCGTGTTCCCAAGGACAACAGGTGCACAAGTTGTAGTCTTTATTAATCTAGAGCGTATTTTTTTCTATCCAAGCTGTGGCTTTGTAATGCAACTGTGCGGGGCCAGCTGACAGTGAAATCAACACCAAAAGTATACAGTCTTTTTTTACACTCCTGTCAGATTTGAATAAATTTACTTTCATTTTGTCCGACAACTTCCCCCATTTCTGACACATTAGATCACGCAGCCAGCGAAGAAGAAATGAGGAAGAGCGAGAGCATCAACCCAGCGAGCATCAAAACTGTTGAAGAATAACAGAACTCGTCTACTTACAGAGTCAGCTGTAGGTGGGGACAGGCCGTCTAATGGAGGCGTTCATTTTAAAGTTCACACTTTTGCACCCAAGATATCAAGAGCGACTGTCAGACGACGCACATGATACGATTCAAAGAGGTGGTGGTGGGGAACCCGGTATGATGGAAAATATAATAAGCAAAGTAAATCCAAAAATAAAGGACACAAAAGGCTGAAATGTGTTTGTATGTTTTTTAACTATGATAGTCAACTAGAATGGTTGTTGTTCATGTAGGCAAAACTAATTACATAATTCTATAGATCCAAAACCTTTTTTTTTTTTTTAAACTACAATAGCTGTTCTAACTGAAATTTGGTAACATTTGGAGTCGAGCAATATTTTAAACAAGGCAGAGTCTACAGCCATGCTAGGCTAACACCAGCATGCTAACAGTGTGACGTTTAACAGCCACAATGTTTACCATGTTAACCATCTTAGCTTAGCATGTTAGCATGCCAACATTTGCCAATTAACTCTAAACACAGCGTACAGCTGAGGATGATGGGAATGTCCTCAGCTTTAAAACTACAGTGTTGGAGAAAACTGAAAGTTTTTGCTGGACTCCTAAATATCAGAACAGTTCAAAATTGTTGCCGAATGAACAATTAAAAAGTTGTATGTGCTTTACGGTTTTCTAAGATTGATGAGGAAGAAAAACAAAAAGGACAGAACAGGATGACGTGCTACTAGAAAAAAGGTCCTCTGCCGTGTGCCAAGTGAGCCACAAGGAAGCCCGATGCCCATATGGGGGAACACAGTCCTCTGCAGGGCATCTTGCATAGTTCTACTGTGCAGTTGGTGAGGCTTAAAAGCCTCATCTCTAGCATGCATTTAAAAATATGTCCCTGTAAACAAACACAAGTATAAATGTGTGTTTGTATGTCATGTTCTCTACTCTGCAGAAGAGGTTCTTTATTACAGCTGACCATGTGGTCTGACTCCATCTTTTCCATACAGGGACTGGGTTAAAAAAAAAAAAAAAAAAGATCTGTAGGGAAATTTAAGGTCAGTGTCTTCTTCTGCCAAAATGTCACATGTATTTTTTTGCTTTCACAATCTCCTCTATGACTTCATCCGGTTGCCTCGGACATGGTGCTAAATAAAGCAGAGATAGAGTTACAGCCTCACAGTTGTTCGACTCTGCCAACCAGTCAAGTAGCATCACTTCATCATGTTACCTTATCAGACATTCGGGTGACATTGTCAGAGTTAGCAGCATATGAATTCTTGAGTTACGGCCAAGAACGCGCTTTGTGAGGTCACGGTGACCTTGAACCAACAAAATATAAATCGGGTCATCCTCGAGTCGAGGTCGTTTGTGCCTAATTTGAGGATATTCCCTTCAGGTGTTCCCGAGAAGAAGAATTGTGTGGACGGATGGACCAACAACCCAAACAAATAATGCTCCGGCAGCACAATCAAATAGACTGAATTAGGGTCAATACCAAAGGCCATTGACAAGATCTAGCAAACACAGTGTGAAACAAAGACCGGGTTATCTTTGCTCTCATGGAGACAGAAGCAGCCATTGGCAGAACAGCGAATCCACAACAGCAGCACTCAAAATAAAAAGAAGGAAAGCTTGGGGCTCATATTGGGCAAATGGAGGAAGCAAAAGTAAAACAGACAATAAGTCTTTAAGTAATAACACTACACACAGCATCTTATTTTTGACATTGCCATCACAATCATGATTTCCCTGTTTTTACCACCTAGAAAGTTAAATAAAGGCAGCTGAGGCAGCAAATGGATGGTGTGTGTGTGTGTGGTAGTTCCTCGGTGGCTGGTGATGGTGTGTCAGCTCTGTATTTCTCTAAAAACAGTTTCATTTCCTGTCACTCAGATATGGTTTCATGTGCTTCCCTTTTCATTTTTGTAGAAGGCATCATGCTATCTCTCACTGTGACATTGTTGTGTGTGTGTGTGTGTGTCCCCGTCCACATGTTACAGTGTCATGCATCTATCCAAGTCAATGATTAACTTAAAACATAACTATGATTAACGGTCATTTGACAGAAACAGCGGAGAGTGTTGCACTACAAACCAGGCTGTTATTGAGGTCCTGTGTTACAGTTAGCATGCACACACTCTTCAGCCTCACTCCACTTAAAAGCAACAAGTTGAGGATGTTAAAATGATTAATTTCTAACAGTGTGAGAGCTGAGATCTTGGCTCGTCAAGACTGTTAATCATTCAGCAAGCAACATGATCAGTCAGCTGATCAGACGGATTGTAAACAAGCAGCTTTTTCCAGATTAACTGGGAAGTGAAAATTCATGCGAGTGATAACTTTACCGAGTGCCTGTTCAGAAATATCTAGACGGCAGCTCTACTTCCTGCTTCAGCTTTGATCATTTCATCTGTAGATTAAGAGCCTCGAGTTTTACATTGCAGGAAGGATATTTGGGGTATTTTTTTGGGGTACTTCCAAATAACTTTGATTAGATAATTGTGTTCAGAGCTGAATTAAAAAAAAAAAAAAAAAAAACAGTCTCTGGTGCTGTTTATGTATTATACCCACAATGATACTGAATTTTTGTGGCCAACAATGATTTGAGTGTTTATAATATCTAATAACATCGGCCAATAGAATTAATAAACACAAAACAAGTCTTAATACTCAGCCTAATGTAATTTCTGTATTACAATTTTTTTGTCACATATTGGCCAACATATACACACATGGGTGCAATAAGCTTGTATCGTATTATTTGAGAAAAAAGATTAATGGATGATAAAAAAAAACAATCAGTTGCAGCCGTAATGTTTTACTATATTTGAGTCAAATTCCTTGCATGTGCGCACACACACACACAAACACTTGGCCAATAAAAGGATTCTGACTCTGTTTAACCGCCTGGTTTGTCTCCGCACCCCACAATGTCAGCAACTAGCTGGTACATAAGACAATAGAGCCGGTGGCCAAACTCGTGGAACACCCAGGCAGTGAACAAACCAGAATGTTTAAGTGGCACAGACAATCCTGTTACAGTCAAAGAAAGCACCAGAGGCAGTCTTTGGGAGAGAAATCACAGAGAGACGGGGATGTTGTTCGGGAAGTCTATTGGCCAATCCTGCTCTTGCTTCCAGGCTCTGTTTCCAAACTCAATCCATGCACATGGAGAAAGCAAAGCTCACTTCTACTGAACACCGCACACATGTTGTTGCACTATTGCAGGCCTGTCCAGTCCAGTCCAGTCCAATCCAGTATAGTACTGTACCTATCAATGTGGGCCTTTGAGTTCCTTAATCTGCTGCCAGACTGGAAGGCCTGGTAGAAAGCCTTGGAGGGGTTCCTGTTTCAACCACATTCAGGCAAAGAGAGAAAAGACAGAGATAGGGAGTTGAAACAGTGAAAGCAGACTAAAGTCCGAGAAATGTTTCCTTATGTACCCCCCCCCCCCCCAAGAAAGGCTGGAGAAAAAGCTCTTTCACAAACACATATGTGACATTAGAACAGAGTAACGCAAAGGGGCTGAGGAGAGAGAGTCCTGACCTGAATGCAGGAATGTGTATTCAAAGGTGGGACAGCTTCTTTAACTTTAAGGGCCTCCCTTAGGCCATTTCCCTACAGCAGGCTGGCAATCACTCACGCTAATGTAAACTCAACGAACTGTTTAAAAAAAATAATCAGCCATTACCTCTGGTTTTCAGCTGAAAAATGTAAATCCTTCTCCGTTGTTAACTGTGTTGAGAATTTACCGGTCATTAGTTACGAGTACACTTTGTTTTATGCTATGGGATGTATATTCCGGGAAGGGAAAGGAAATCCCCCCTCTGACCCCTACACACAATCACCCACCCACACACACATTTAATCTACTCCAGGCTTGTGCCTTTCAAAACTAACTGCTTCTCTCCCACATTCACCCGAATGTAAACGCACACTGACATGAGCACATACGCACACAGAGGAGCAAGCCAGCGCAGCCAGAGTTACACGCACACAGAATGAGTTCTTTTACAGCATGTGTGTGAATGTTACATGCCGCCAAGTCTCTTTTCCTAGAAATCTCTGGCATGGACTCCCTTGGTCACATTACCTCACGACTAAACGCTCACAAAACTCCCCCTATGCCTCCGTTTAATTTTACTTTGCGGGCAAACGGCCCGAGAGAAACCTCTCACGCACACCTCCGCAGATATACAAGTCTTCTTTTTTCAGAGCTACAACGCAGAGGACTGTGCAAGCCAGCACAGGTCAGACGACTTGGTGTCCAGCAACCTCTTCATGAAACGAGGTTAAGAACCGGAGGAGTCATCGTTCCTTGTTTTCAATAAGCAAACACTCGACTCTCAATGGCTCTCTTTGTAACTCGGAACTCTAACATGTCAATATCCATTTATGAAAGCCCCTCTTTGTAAACCAACTGTGTTGAGCAGTGGTGAAAATGCCGTCTCCCCCATAAACCCAGAGTATGGTGTGTGTGAGAGGAGGACAGAAAGACAGAAAAAGGGAGTGACCTATCACACATGTACACATGCTGCATGTGCAAAAGTCCTCTTAAACCTCTGTCTCAAAGCAAACCAAAAAACGATGGCTGCACATGCTCTGCCCGAAAGCAAATGTATGATCTGGCAGCAGACTAAAATAACCTTTTGAGTGCATTCTTGCTGGTTGATGTCACACATCTAGCTGGAGCACGTCACATGGTTTCTCCCTTCAATGTGGGCTGCACTGCGAGCCAGTGGGCGCATCAAAGGTTAAGTTTCACGGCGCTGAACCTCTTAATAACCTTGCCAACTCATTGAGCATGAGAAAACCAACAGAAGCCTTAAGTGAGGAGGAGGAGGAGGGGGGGGGGGCAAAAGAGTGTGAGTGGAAAGTACACAGAAAACAAAAGTGTTATGGAGTTTTTGCTTCTGCGTCAAGGTGTTGCGGAGGCGTAATGTGTCAGCCAAGAGCTGCGATTGGTCGATTAGGGACCGCTTATGCTATCTCCTGTGTTTCCAGTGCAAACCCTCCGATGAAGCTCTATTCAACAAATGATTGCTTGAGCGTGGCGTAATGGTGTTGGAGCACAGGAAAGCGGGCTGAAAAAGTGGGGGTAGCAGTAGACATACAGCTAGAGTAACCGATAGTCAAGGGGGAGCAAAGAGGGAGGTGAGAGAGTCGTGTTGAAATCTCTCACCGCCAGTGCTCACCAGGCTTCGGGTTCTCAGCACCGTCAATCCATCCGCCACCGAGGAAAAGTAGGCCAAAACTATTTAGATTCCAGCTGCCCTATGGGAGTTTTTTTCAGCAGGTTTTTGGGTTGTAGACGAGGGAGGCGGAGCACAGGGAGCACTTGGAGCCATTGTGTGATTACAGCATGGCCACCAGAGGATATTGGGAGCTGGGGTGCTAACATCCCACTAGCACAGGTTAGTGACAGGACACCCATAAACATCATGCCCCGAGACGACCGCAGGTACCTAGTTCAACTTTTTGATTCTCGGCTGCAGTTCCCCCCCAAAAAGTCCCTTCTCCCACGGCACTTATAATAACTATCAGCGTGGAAACCAGTCAAACATAAGCTGCTTTATCGTGTGCTGAATGCAGGCAGGCAACAAGCAACCATTGTTTCACCATCGAAGGATTTATATTTATTTACCAGGATTTTTGTTTTCACTGAAAATCGAACAGAAGTTAAGCAGCCACAGGAAGTGGGAGGTGCTAAACTGAAACCTAAAGCTTAATTTCTAATTGTTTCATTGCCACAATGTATTTAAAGGGAACTCCGCCTATTTTAACCATCAAAGTGTAGTTTCCGGTGTTGGGGGCTCCAGCATGGAATCTGATAAAGTGACTCAATGACCAATTATTCATTTCTTGTTGGTGAAAAACCAGAAGTACAAAACAGCTGAAAGGTGAATCTCTGTAAACCCTCAAGTTACTGAAGTACCACTTTCCAAAAACAAGATAACGAGCATATTCTCAGCTGAGCTTATCTGCAGCACAGTACAGCACATCCTCAGCTAACAGGCCACCGAAACCTTGGACTGAGTGACGTTCTTCTGCTCGTCAGAACAATGGAGGGCCCCTATACCTGGGGTGGGGGTGGAGGTGATGGCTGAAGCAAAGCCTACAGACTACAACCAAAGTAATGCACCTTTATTTTTGAAAATAGCTCTACGGCTGAGAGAAGGCCACAAGGATGAACGACTTGACTTGTGTAAACAGAAATATAAAACAAACAGTCCGTTCATGGCCGTATCAGAAGATTCATTATTACACTATTGCTAAAGACACTCCGGAGGGGAGGGGTGCTGTTGAATGTAAACACCTTAGAGTGCACAGTTACAGGTATCGCTCCTTTACGGATACCATGCAGCATTACAGCATGAACGATGGCAGCCAGGTTCAGAACTAAGGATGACCGTTGGCCAAAGATGTGCGTACTTCTACCTCTGTGAGCCCACAAAATGTCACATAATATGACCGGAGAGCCCCAGTGCGGAAGTGGGGAGCGAGCTAAGGAATATGAAATGAATAGAAGGTGGAGGGCAGTGTGAGGGACTCCGACTGAAAACAGGATACAGCCGTAAACCAGAGGTCACACAGGGGAGGCAAAGACCAAGTGGCACATGTTGTCTCTGTGTCTCACACACACACTCGAAAAATGAGGACGCTGTTAATGTCCATGGTGAATTTCTTCAAAAGTATTGCCTCAATTCCTCCTCGACATGGATACTTGTGTGTGTGTGTGCGCACGCACACGCACACACTAAGTCAACCCATCCCCTTTCACAGACACACCCCTCATCCACCCACACAGTCTCTCAATTCATGTTCACAGTAACTGCTCCATTATGTCCCTCCCCTCCCTCCTAAATCCAATTTTACATAAGCTACCATTACGCAAGGACAATAAACCGTGCCTCCCCAGCATGCGTTCCATAATGCACGGGCTACAGAAGAAATGCATTTACCCCACGAAACAAAAGAAACTCCTCTGTGAGCGCAATAAAGACATTATGACAGTGCTTTCAGTTGTTGAAGCCATCTGGAAAACATTAAGCTGACAATCATATTCTAAGTATGAGAACAACAATCTGTAGTCTATATCTCCACTGTTTTGCTTTAATTAATTACAGTAAAAAAAAAAAAACCAACAGGGTGGAGGAAGATGGGAACAATCATTTGAGCATTACAAATGGCCAAGAGGTTTTCCAGGTTGTGCAAGCCGCAGAAAGTCTACAACATGCGGTCAAAACTGAGTGTGTGTACAATAGCTTTCTGTGTTGTGCAGATTATAGACATTAGCTACTGAAGTAGTCCATTTGAGGAGAAGATAGAAGTGTTTTGTTGTGTGGGTGGTAGGGCAGTAAGAGACTCAATTTTTTAAAAAAAAGTGCACGGGACATGTGGAAATTAGGCAAGAAACAAAAAAAAGCTGGAGGGGATGTAGCAAGCATAGTTAAAATGCCTGGTGAAGTGAGGCACACCTCCTCCACCTCTTTGAACATACCACAGTTGCTGGTGCAAATGAACGTCATTCAGCACTTCATCTGCAGTTCACGCCGCGTCTGTCAGGCAATCGGCGGGGTGGTAGGTACAAAGCACCGATTGCAGCGCTGACGCTGCAAAACAAACTCTGAATGACTGCTTCACAGCTCTTGAATTGGGGAGTGTGCATGTGGATTTAACCACGTTGAAAAAGGCCCTAAACAGAGCACACAGTGCTTAAAGCTCACATTGTATTGCAAAAGAAAAGAGCCAACAAGCACAGTTTGTTGACACACCCCACTGTCATGTGTCTTATCTGTGGAATAGGGCCACAGTGGAAAGACTACTGCTCACTGTCTGATAGGGCTTAGCTGTCGTAAGAAGCTCCCGCTCTTATCAGCCTGGGAGCTGGGTCCTCTCACCAGCAACACATAGGTACTCCAAAAACACACTGAAGCCTGTGACGATAATGATTCAGAGACTGAGTATTCTCTGCACTTTAGGGAAGTTTACATTCATCAAACACTTTCTTAATAATTGTCCATCCATGTGAAGAATAAACAATTTGTGCCAGTGTTCTGCAATCTGGATATCTAGTCTGGTCTTCACTCGGGTATACCTTTAACACTGTAAAAGGAAACGACAGAGATTTAAGGCGCTGTATCATTTCCGCTCATGTGTGCCATCGACTAAAAGTGAAACTAAGCGCTAAAAATCAGGAATTAAGAGAGAGAGCGAGAGAGATTACTTAAGGAAAGGAAGTAAATGCCATGACCCATAATAAGATTGCCACATGTTGTGACTACAATTGTAGTCATATTTTGCCGCATATTATCTTGACATAACTTAATTATCCCTAAGGAATAACACTACATTTCAATCTTAACCCCGATGTGTAATATGTGTATGAATATTCTGTGTGACATACACTTTCAGAGGATATAAAGATTAAATGTACATAACTCCGCTTAGAAAACTAAGAAACTGCATTTAGCAAGTGGCCAGAAGTAGCTTGAGGCTAATAGAAAGCTCAGCTAACTCTCTCTGCACGCTGGCAAACTAGCAACACAACTTGGCTGTCTGCAGCCAAGGCCACCGTCCTGGAGGGCGATAGCTGAAGAGGGAGGAAAAGGAGGTTGGAGATATCAAATCTGCAACACAAGGCTTCCACAAACAAAACACAAGTTCACAGCAAATCCCAATACTACAGGAGTCGTGTGAACGTTTAACAAGTTGTTGCGTGTGCAGTGGAAGCCGTGGATGTTCACCTCGAGTATGCTACACTCCACTTACTTCTTTAGGCCCTAATGAGAAAGAACATTAAGTTTCCTTCCTGTGCCACTTTTCTCTTCCTACTACACACTCCTCTCCCTCCACACCTCCCTGAAACAAAAGGGGGAAAACCTGTTGATGACCAACTACCTACTTGTGATCACTACACATGCCTGCTTTAACAAGTGCCCTGAAATAGGCCCAGTTAAGACTCACACAGTATCTGAATGTTGATTGTTCAACTTGTGTGCGTTACGGATAACGTTGCACAGGCATGGTGATGATTCTCAACAGGGAGGATACTTTTCATACACTTTATATTAAGATCGAGAGACTGTTACCTGTCCACATCCCCGTCGCCAGGTATGTGGATTCCAAACAGGCTGTTGACAGTCGGAGTGGCGAGCTGCAGGCTCTCAGGCATGAAGGCCTTCATCGGTTCCTTCCCAGAGACGAAAGGAGAATGTGCGTTGACGAGACCCTCCGACTTCCCTCCACCACCCTCCATATGTCCAAATCCAGTCACCGGGAGGCCCTGCATCCCCAAAGCCATTAGAGTCTTGCTGTGGGGTATCTGACCTGGAGGCAAACTGGAAGTTGTCACATTTGGCAAGGCTGCACTGGAGGCACTGGGCACAGCAGCGGGCACAGCGGTGGGCACACCGGAGCTCACTGCGATGGCAGGCACGTTTTGTACACCGGAGGATGTGGGGTGGAGGCCGTGGGGCTGAGGCTGTCCAGCGGTTGTATACTGACTCGCAGCGTGCTGCTGCATTGTGGATCCACCAACCAGCACGGAGCCTCCGACAGCCCCCATTCCTCCAGTCTGCAAGAGGCCTGGAGCCGGCTGTCCAGTAGGTACAGATCCACCTCCTGCAACATCTCCAACCTGACTTGGCACAGAAGGGCCTCCAGAGGCCGGAGGCAAGAGCGAAGGGTGTCCTTGTCCCACAGGCAGTCCAGAAGACTGGCTGGTCAGGTGGTGGCCCATAGGAGGCTGCTGTTGCTGCTGCTGCAGAGGGTAAGCAACAGGCTGGGCTGAAGGAGGCATGATGGGGGACTTCTGTATGTGGACAACCGATTGAGGCAGGCCGTTTTGTCCGACGGGCAAGGCGCTCTGGGGAGCAGAAGGCTGGATACCTCCCACTGGCTTGCTGCTGGAGAAAGCACTCTGTGTGGCGGACCCACTAACGCCCTGTGGCCAGGCACCATAGTTTTGATGGTGGATTTGTGGCTGCTGCTGCTGTTGCTGAGGTGGCGTCTCCACCGAATGCATGCGGGGTGAAGAGAGAGAAGCATCCGCCACAGAGCCCAAGCCCTGACCCGAGTGTGTCACCACAGAGCCTCCAGTATGCCCAAGCCCACTGTCTCTGTCTGCAGCCGGGTCCAGTGTCGTCGCACTGGCGTGCCTAATGCCGTCTACAGTCCTGGTCACAGCAGAGCTATCGGAGTCCTTCTCATAAAACTCCGTACAAGTCCATCTGCCTCTTCGAAAGGGTTCTCCGGTACCATGATCGAGTTTAATGACCCTGAAGCGCGAGGTGCAGCTAACCGTGGAGGTGACTGGTGGAGCTGCAGGTTGGGATGCGTTTACCGACACACCGGCTGGCCCAGCGCCGGCTGCTGGAGCAGGCTGTTGCTGCATTGCCCCGGGCCGAGCGCCGATCCCCGGCGGCGGCTGCTGTCCACCTGGAGTTGAGCCCGACACTCCCACCTTCCGGAACTCCCCTGTGAGATTGCCCGATAGCGCGGACAACTGCCCGGCTTGAGGTATGTGCGACGGCGCCATAACACTGATCGCCTCTGGCTCCCCGACATTATTCAGGGCTTCTTCGGATGAACTTCTGCCACACGCGGGCTCGTACTCGGCCCGCGACATGTCGTAGATCTCTGACGACACGTCTTCAGCCCGGGACTCGTCCGGGTCCTCCAGACTCTCCGTGTCGTCGGCGGCACCGATAGCCGCCACCTGGGCCTGAGTCACACTAGTGATCTGAAAACAGCTCTTCTTCTTGGCCGGCATTTTCGACATATTGACAGCCTGATTTCAAAGTCCAGTATGGCTATGTTTATCCTCCGTCAGAAAGGGAAGAGCCGGATGCCACTTCTATGGGCTTATATCATATTAAACAGCAAACTTGCGTCTATTTTACTCAGCCTGGCGAACGATAACTGTAATCAATAGGAATCTACGCCATCCCTCTTCCTCTCTCGGTCTCCTGTTGCGTTTCATGAGCCCATAACGCAACACGTCGTGTCGCCCTGTCCAGCAATGCGGCTTCAGACACCGATACCAGCCGCCTGTAGGGCGATAGATCCAGAGCTTTCTGTCGGTCCCAGATCGGCCTACGGATGTCCCGGTTGTGCGGTTGTCAAACGGCCGTTGTCGCAGTGTGTTGCCCAGCTGCAGGACCTACTTTAGGCTGAGGAGGGCCCGCATCCCTCCACTCTCTGAGCTAGCTAGCGAGTGAAGCCAACTGGCTGCTGCACACTCCCCCTACGTCGGAACAAGTATGTGAGACATCTCGCCGAGAGGAGTCCTTCTGTATCCCCTCACCTCACCGACTTAAAGTCATTCGGTGGCGACACTTACTTTGAAGCAAACGGTCGATCGAGAGAGGAAAACGCTCTTAAATTCCAGCTTTTAAAACAAATGAGAATCTAAACAGCGCCCACAGTTGCCTCCCTCTCTCAGTCACTCTTGACAAGATGGCTATGTTGTATGTAGCCGCGCTGCATGGTGGGTAGTTAGCGTGCGCAAGGAAGTTAACGTACGAGTCGATTGAGAATTCCCCCTCGTGCTGCGTTCATGTCACCGTCGGAAAAAAGGGTGTCTGAGATGAGCGCACAGGTAATCGTGAATTTGGGAAAGTGAACATGCAATGGACTCTCTTCAGCTGAATGTGCCTTTTGTGGGACCATGAGGCGAAAAGAGCTGGTGCTGGTGTCGAAACAAGTAGTTGATTAATTGAGCAATTCTGTTAATTGACTATCATTTTTTTTAAAGCGAAATGCCTTATATTCTCTGGTTTCAGCTACTCTATTGTAAGTATTTTCCCGCTTTTCTCAGTTCTATTTTATAGTCAATTAAATACAAAAAATAAATAGCAAACTTAAGACGTCACCTTGGGTTCTGGGGAATTACTATAATCTCACTCTTCTGTGTCTTTTTTATGCTGGAATGCTACCTGACGGCAGATTTGCAGTGTGGTGATCTGATTAAAATAATTAATTTAGAAATAAGCACCACAGAAGCTGATAAAATTAAGTTTTTAAAATTGGATTTGATTCAGGGACCCTCTTAAAGTCAGGACCTTAAGATCAGGTTACATAGCAGAAGTCCCCCTAAGGCCTTTATGAAGTCTGTTCATTTTGCCCTTGATTGGTCATATTTGAGAACAACTTCTTAACTAAATAGCACAGCCAGATACTAGTCATGGCAACTAGTGATTGAAATAGTCATGGAGTTTATCTTTATCAAGTATGCTCATCCTGTGTGAATAATTGACGTGATATCTTGTTTCCAAAGTTATTCCTTTGAACTTCAAGTGTCAGACTTTATTGGAATGCACTTGAATGTATCAACTTTATCTCCTTCTCTCTCTCTCTCTCTCTCTCTCTCTCTCTCTCTCTCTCT
>NW_022280045.1:8196369-8239233 GCF_004355925.1 Anarrhichthys ocellatus
TCTCTCTCTCTCTCTCTCTCTCTCTCTCTCTCTCTCTCTCTAGGTATTTGTATTTGCTGCAGTATATGCCAGCTGATATTATCAGAATTCTCCTACAAGTAGAGGTTGTACAGTATAAAAAGAGATCACATTATCCTATTGTTCTTGTTTTGTGAGGGTGTTTTACTATAAATTCCTTGTGTGCACTATTATAGAGTCATGGAAAGGATCATACAAATATTACAACTAAAAGGCTATACTACAACTCAACAATCCCATAGCCTTTTTTACCTAGAGGGTGTTTAATTACTATTGTAGCGAGCAAGGAACGTTGGTTCTCCAGTTTTATAGATTAAATTAGGTTGATACAAAGCTATTATTCATATTACAGCATTCACATGACCTTAACACAGCTAACCTCTTTTCTAAATTCATTTAAATAGCACCGTTGCACTTATACTCGGCCTTAGTTGATTGGTGCTGCGTTATTATAACTGACAGCATAATGAGCATGCAGTAACTCCTGTGATCACCACACTACTTTGTGTTCTTTAAATAATCAAGAACAACATTTTTTTTAAAGCATTTCATAGAAAGCAGTGTGTTCTGCAGGAATTGACTAGAGCTTGAATAACCAAGCTGGGGTTGAAGGAATAGTATGCATCATGCATGACGAAGTCATAGCTGCATTGCATCTGCAGCATTTGGTGAGGTGAAGAAGTGAATGTTTTTTTCAGCTTACAAGGTCAACAGAAATACATGTGAATAAATACGTGGGGCTACAGTGTCACAAACTTCAGAAAGTATGTGAGTAGATTTGCATACAATTTAAAGTGCTGCATAAATCAATCACCTAGGATGTTTTCAGTTTGACAAAACAAAGAATTCCTAAAAGTCCTCAAAGGTTACCAGTTTAATTAAGACATGTTTCTCAGCTCTGTCAGTCACGAGTATTCAAACCATAGAGAACACTGCCTCTGGTGGCCAAGAAGAGAATGTTTCACTTTGGAAAAGGGACATGTGTCTTTATCCTTTTTTGGTTATCTTCAATGAACCTTGAACTCTCCACCATCTAAGATGGCTTATATCCCCTAATGCTTAATGTGTTATGCCAATAAGTATTTGCCTAAATATTAATAGCAAATGCAAATTCAAACAGTGCACTAGTCTGTTGTTGACAGCATGATCAAAAAGTACCATACTGTATGCTTATTAGAAATGACACCATTCATTCTGCACATGAATACAACTCGTCATAAAATTGTACCACATGTTAAACTGCCTTTGAATATTTTGCTTTGAGTCATATAGATTGCATGTTTGTAACGCAGTTATTTGCATTGAGTTTTTATTGAAATTGCAGGTTTTACGCCCTGGGAAATCTTGAACGTTTAAATAATGTACCACATATTAAAATAATTGTTTCCTCAAGAATCAGTTCCTTAATTTGTTCATTAAGGGATTATTTGTCTCTCAATTTGATTCTTTTAACATATACTTACTTATGAGTTGTTGATAAGCTTCTGGTATTATTGAGCCATTTCACACAAATAAATAGTATCGGTTCAAATCAATTTAAACTTTGTTTTCAAATCATCAGATAAAAGGTAAAGTGACTCTTTCTTAACCATGTTCAGGCATCAGCTCTTCCAAAATAATCTTTTCAGTCTTGCATGTGGCCGTGATAATCTGGATTTAAAAACTGGCCACGGTGCCTGGTTTGATCCCTGGTTTCGTCAAGATAAAGAATGGGCTGAGAGATTGTTTTTGATCAGGACACTAAACTTCTCCAACACTCCACTGCAGCACGAGATGAATTTGAATATAGAATAGCACTTTTACTTTATTTAACCCCGGTGTTTGGTTTATATTGATTTTTGTTTCCAACTGGTTCGCCCTTTGGGCCCAACTAAGCTCAGGGCTGTTTGTGTAAAAATGAATAAGACCTTTATTTGAACTCAATATCTAAATAGTTTTAAGCGGTAACCCTTTGCCACAAACAGTGATTGCACAATTGATGAAGGTGATTAGGCATAAATGAGCATAACACATTGTCAATACACCAGATAATATCATTTTCTTTATATGATATATGGCTATGCATGACCAAATCTATTTTGTTTGTAATCCACATGTTGTGCATATGTATGTTTGGGTCAATTAGACCTAAAACAGAACTAAGTTACTGGAGCAGACTTCTGAAATATGTCATCAGTTTGTAAGCGATTCTGATACAATTGGGACAAGTTTAGTATGTTAATGTTAATATTGTGTAGCTGGTCTCCAGGATAACATTTTTAGTGACAGGTTAAATGTTTCTCAAATACTCATGAATAACTCCGATTTTGCAGGAATTTGTGGCTTATTAGTTGCCATCAGTGAGGAACCTCCAACCAGGCTCTCACCATTGAAAAAAATACATTTTAAGCGTTAGGCTATATTATGAAAGTGAGAAGAACATTTGGGAATCCATCATGCATACAGATAAGAGCATTGTGTCTATGCGCACTGACGGTGACTGCTATCATTAGCTACACAACCGGTCTGACGTGACGGTCTGTCTTTGTCATTGTTCCTTCACAACATGAAGATACCTTCAATGAATGAAAGAGTGGGTGACTAAACGATTCAATCAGTAAATCCTCATCTGCCTCCATGTGTACCCCGGCATTGCCTCAGACAGTTGACTCTTGGCTGAGCTGATAAGTCCCTCTTTATTCCGCCGCCTGCTGCCAGAAAAGCGCCCGGGGATCTCATTGTGCGGAGTGATCTGAGACGGACTACACCCAGCCGCTGCATCACTACCCTGGCTTTCTTTGCTGCCCTAGCCTTGGCGTTGGTCAACGTCGAAGTGTGGGTTTAGATTGGAGACTCTAAATTCGTCTGTAGGTCTTCTTCCGATTTAGGTGTGTCCTGTTCGGCAACCATACGTCCGAAGCTTTTAGGGATTTTTTTTATATATAGCATCAATTTCTTGAATATGTCTTGGCAAAGCTACGTGGAGAACCTGATGGCCGATGGCAGCTGTCAGGATAGCGCCATTGTTGGATATACGGACGCCAAATATGTTTGGGCAGCACATGCCGGTGGTACATTCAACAATATCACGGTAAGGGGTCAGAATTAGGACGTGTGGTTTCGTTTGACGGTGTTGTTTATGCATCAACCCACGCAGGCGCTCGCCACACTGAGCCGCGTTAAAACCGTTATCTCGCAGGGTCTAAATGAGCTAACGGTACCGTGCTAGCTCAGTGCTAGCTAGTCTATCGGTGGCCTGTGTCCGTTATTTCCTCCTTAAGGAAACGTTGCGGGATTAGACCTCGTGTTGATCAGAAAAAAACAAGCACGTACTTAAACACCCCAGAAACAAATCGTTGCCGTTAAAAGACACTTATTAAAAATGTCAAGACGCTGTCGTGTTATTCGTAACGGTGACGTTAAAGCCAGCGAGGAGACGGTGTCTGACTTAAAGCGGGCATGCTTTGTGTGATTAGCTCACGTTAAGCTGCTGCTCTACCTGTGGTTACCTCTGGCGGACGATTGGTCCGCCGACGATAAGGCTCTCTAATTACTAACGCGAGTAATCTAACCTACATGTGTATATATTTTTTTGATGGAAATTACAATGTTTTTTTGTTTTGTATTATTAATTGAGAGGGATGCACGAGAGCTAGACCATCATGAATAAGACGTCACTTAACTTCCGCTCCTCACTGCAGGGATGGGAGGTGGTCAGTCCCAGAGATTGTGATGGTTTTTAAATTGTGTTTATAAACCTCTCTTAGTATCATGCTGGTAGCACCCTTGGTTTTATACATAATTCTGGTGCCAGGATAGCAGGTTTACCCTATTGCTCTGCAGATTGTTTTCTCCATTTATCCCTCGTTCTATAGAAAATAGTGGTTATTTAATTGACTTATATTACATATTCAGTTTACTCTGTCTGTAACTAACTACTGATCTGTATATGACCAACAGGAGCAGCACGTCCTAACGTTTAAGAAGCTGGATCCACCAAATGATGAGAATTGTTGCTTGATTATTTTCTGTTGATTGACTAATCTCTTCTTACATTTTAACTCTATACATAGATTATTAAGCACTTTGTGGATGTAACATAAAGCGGGTGTTCCTGGTAGACGATGTCAAACAGAGAGTAAATAAATTTCCCAAAAAGTCAAGGCACTATGTCCATCCATGACAGTTCATTGTCACGGTATAAAAGTTAGAAGTTTACTTTATCGTGGCTGCATAGTTTGTCTATATATTATTATCGTGTAGTCACTATCATTTTTATTTTACCGTAACGTAGCAGGGCCTTCTGACTTATTGGGGAATTCATGTTCTTTCTAGTGGGAACATGTTTATTTATGTACTTATTAATGATGTTTCTTTTATACTCACAGGAATTATGCTAGTCATGTAACTGGAAGCATGTTAAATCTGTCTGAGGATCTGAATGACATCCTGTGGTTTTGTGGGTTTTTTTTCAGTCTCAAGAAATAGATACCCTTATCGGCAAGGACAGGGAGAGCTTTTACACCAGCGGTCTCACTCTGGGCTCAAAGAAGTGTTCAGTCCTCAGAGATAGCATCCATGATGACGGGGATTGGACAATGGACATCAGGACAAAGAGCGGAGGAGGAGAACCTACATACAATGTCTCTTTGGGAAGAGCTGGAAAAGGTAAAAGTGTAGTTTCAAAACAGTTAACCTCATCATCACAAAGCGGTGTCTTCACGAGTTAAGATACTGTGTTGTATGTTATTTGACTTAAGGAAGTGTAGTCTCACAATCAAGGGTGTCTTTGGTTTTTGTACAGTTGGTCAGAAAAATCATGCAACCGCATTGGTAAATTATGATGGCATTTGCCACTATTTATGATTAACATTATATTGACTAAATTCTTCCTGCAGATGTGATTTTCACATCGATCACATACACATCTGTGCGACTATATCTGTGTTGGAAACGTTTTACACATCCTCCAAACCAATGCTGCACCATCTAACAAAATGTTTTCTCAGCAATATCCACTGGCTCATTAGTGTTGCATTACATCTGGCTTGCTGTTTAACAACAGAGGTCAGCAGACGCTGTCCTGACCAATCGATGATCTTCCTACAGTTCATAAATGTTACATTAAAAAGAATGAATCTACAATGGTGACAAGTGATATGTGGGTGTTTTTATTTTGCCACACCCACCCGCCCCGTTATGCATTAATCAACTACACTAACGACCAACTTTATGCATTATAGTAGCACAATATTCAGGACTACGGTCTGAGATGTGTGTGTGTCTCACACACAGGATACGAAGGTGGACTATTGCACGCAATGTTTTGTAAGTTATTATTAACTTACTCGAAATGCTGCTTTTATCACTTTTTGACCCGCCTGCCTGAACCTGTGATACTTTCTAGTAAGCTCGCCCGCGGGCACTAAAGGTGATTGGTGTTGGAACATTTTTGGACACTGACTTCTCATCATTTGGCAGTCTGAGATGTACAGACAAATACACGGGATCAATTGGTAAATTGACCTGGTAGTGAAATCACCTATTGTTTGGTAGCAAAGACAACCTGCAGGCCATTAGCCCTGTTTGGGTGAAAACGATCTCTGGTCTACACATTTAATGATACTTGGAATGCCCTTTCTTACCCTTTTTTTTTTTTTTTTTTTTTTTTTTTTTTTTTTTTTTAAACTTTCCTTAACTGTGCCTTTTCTATCTCTTCTCTTTCAGTTTTGGTTCTTGTAATGGGCAAAGAAGGGGTCCATGGAGGCGGATTGAATAAGAAGGCTTTCTCGATGGCAAAATACTTGAGGGAATCAGGGTTTTAATGTTTTCAAGCTCACGTAGATGAAATTGAGAGACAAAAAGAAGAGAAAAGAAATATTGCTGTTAAGATTTCTCCTGCAAGCAGTCAAATGTCTTGGAAACTTTTAATAGCAATGAAGAGTGGTAAGATACTGTGTCACCTTTGTTTCCCCCTTCGTCCTGTAGGGGGGAGAAGTTGTTCATTTCTCTTTTTTTCCCTTGTGTGCTCCTGTATTGGTTTTAGTCATGGGGAAAGGAGGCGGCCCATGGTGGAAATCTTAACAACAAAGCACATACAATGGCTGACTACCCGAGGAGGTCTGGATATTAAGCAACCTCTCCACCCATCCATCAACTTAGCAGCTCACTCCCACCCACCGCATTGTGTTGGCACTACTTCCAGGATAAGATGGCATACAATGTTACTTCCCCATCCCAGTCTACTTTTATATACAGCCTTTTGTTTGCTTAACTCCTTCCATACTCCTTTTTTTTGCTTTTTATTTTATTTACTAAGCTTCCCCACTTAAACATTGTACTTCTCATGTTTTTGCCACTGCATTAATGGCATGTTCATTGAAATGTTTATTAACCAAAAGTGTGCAAAAAATGATTGCAAAAGTGTAAAATAAACTTTACTCTCACTTTGTATAACTTTTATTTAGCAACTGGCTAATATTCCAAGGGGAAGTACACATGTAATAGTGGTGATAGTTTGCAAAGTTTTGCTTTTTGAGCATTACTAAAAAGATGCCAGTGTCTTTTTTCTTTTTTTTTTTTCATCAGCATGTGGGAATTTAAAAGTTGCATGCATACCCTCTTAGCAAACAGACCCCCAGGCGTATCCCCGTCTCTATCCCTGCGTAATATTCCAGCCAAAACCATCTTCTCTTCTGCCTCCATCGTCAAGTCTCCGAGCCTCTATTAAATACATGACAATTTCCTCTGACAAAGTCCTGTATGTGTGTACCAGTTGGCCACCCTCAAGCACAATGTCTTTTACCCTCCATCACATGCTTTCGCTATTGTACCTGAATGTGGTCTTAAAAGTTAATGATGTGGTGTTGGGCTGTTGTTTTTGAGTGTAGTGCAAGGTCAGCATTGCTGAGGTCTCAAGATATTGTCTTGATACTTCACCACATCCTGGAGTCTCAGTGGACGTTCCACCTATGTGACAGCTCGGTCATTTGTCAGTCAGCTTCTGCTATTTGTAAATTTTTCTGTAAATCACTACACACCTGTTATTTTCCCCTCCTCCCCTTTGGACCAATTGTCAGTATAAAAGGATTATCAGAATTACTTGAGCTTATTCTGATGGATGATTGTTGGCATTACCTGTTGACTGTAAACCATTAAGACAACTTCAAATGACTGTAAAACATTGAACTGCTTCCTTAGACTTGAACACTACTTAAACCCTTCATCACTAATTGACTTGTTGCTAACTTTATGTCCATTAACCAATGAAACAGCAATGTCATTTGACTACAGTGTGAATGCATTTTGACTGTAAACCGAGGCTGTTGGGCTCCAACACTTTGGAATTTTTTGCCTTGTGCTTTAGTCATCAAAGGTGTATTCACAAATTGTCATAGTACGGTACTTAGAAGTATATTTAAAAGATAAAATTAATGATGCTGTGTACACTAAACATATTGAAAATGGTGTTGGTTGGAATAAGAACATTTGTAAGTTGTCTTGTGAAATTTTTCTGAGAATAACTGTATTCTGTGCCATAAAAATCGATCTGATCTGTTGCTACTACGAGTTGGATTTTTAACTGCTGTCCCAGCAAGAAGTAACTTTTAATGGCACTTTCCTACGGGATATTTTGGCATCAGTAATCTCCAGACTTTGTGGAATATGTACAGAATTAAACAGAAAAAAAAAAGTTTGCAATATTTTGTCTTTTGTTTTTTAGTTGGAAATTCCTTCTGCCACAAAATCAATTTCAAATGCCATGAATTGATGACACATCTTGTTTACAGACGGATCAAATAAAAGTTCTTCCAACCAGAGTTAAAGCCAATATGTCCCGTCTGTTACCTTGTGACTATAAACTTGTATGTTAACCGTTTCAAGAGATTTAAAGTCCATTTTAATTCAGGTATTAAGTTCTAACTTATGGTATTAATGATTCACTAGATTAGCAACAATGCATACCACTTTTGGAAAGCTTGGAGAAAAAGGGACTCTGCCTTCTGAAGTAGTGTCAGATATTTCAATTAGTTGTGAACATCACTTTTTTTTTATAAAGGTCAAAGTTATCTGTAACTCTTAGATTCAGAATGAATGAGGAGAAACAAACATTTTACTAACTAATAATACAATTTAGAGACATAACATCTCGATCAGGCCAAAGGAAAGATGACACGTTGATATGACTAAAGAAATAAACCATTGGCATTCATTAATATACCCTTGTACTCAATTTAACCCTGTAAAACCCATGTGCATCATTTTAAATGCATTTTCACCAAAGTCAAACTCACATATTTCGTGTCCTTGGAAACTTGAGATGCACACTAGAATTTAAAATAAGGTTGTGTAGATCTGAACACTGTTTGGCTGCACAGCATGAGTTTGTGACAACTGGCCCAACAGTGGCTTGTTAAGGGTTTAAACCCATATATGACACAAATTTGCTATCCACAGTGTAGCAAGTCCATTTAGGCCTGAAAAAGACCGCAATAGACACCCTGACTTTGTAAGCACCTATATGCTTTATTATTTTTGAGGACATTTTTCTTTTGTTGTGAGTTGTCTATGTGAAAAACTCTACAGGCTCAGGGAAAGCCAAACAGATATAGGCTTAAGCAGATTCAAATATGATGAAAGGCCTGAAAACAGATATAATTAAGCCTAAAAACCTTGTTAAGACTGCCAAATAACCCTGAAGAACGATAATATGAAGTACAATCAAATGTTTGTCTTTGTCACATGTCTAATACTTTTTTTTTTTTTACAATTTGTAGTTTTCCACTTCCAAAGAAAAGTTCAGGGCCACAAACTTACGCCCCAACCTTACTTGTTTGATTGGCAGCACCTGCTGTGGTGAGGTGTTAGATCAGTTGTAATCAGGACCAGACCTTGAGTGCTCAGGCTTTATCAGGCCTGAGTAGTGGAGAGTTCAGCAATTGAAGCAAGCAGCTGAGGTACTCTGCCCATGTGCAGTGCTTTTTGTTTGTCCCAATGGCGTATAGAGAGAGCAGAGGCAGTAAGATTTTACTATGTTTAACACTTTTAGTTGGTGCCAGTTCATTTTGCCATTGTGCTCGACTTACAAACCTTAAGGCGTTGGATAAATTAAGAGGAAACTCGACACTTCACGAAAGTCAATCTAAAGGGATCGATGTGCGCCATGGAAGACTGTTAATGGGGCAAAATTCTCTGCAAGATGATAAACTAAGAGGAACCAATGCCACAGAGGACTTCCTGGATGTTGATACAGATTATCAAGAGGACATGGGTATGTAATGCTAAAATTCTAGTTACAATCCCTACAAAAGTTGTTAATTATGTTTAACAGTTTTTGACAAGTCCTGTGCATGTATTATACCCCTGTTTGACTTTTAGGCTTGTAGTTGAATCTGTGTTAGGACAGTTAAATAATGACAGTCTAGCTGTTTGAGTTTAAACAAAGCCCTATTCTCAATAGGTTGGGGTGAGGCCATGCAACTTAAAGGCCGGGGAGATGGCTTTTCAAGGCCAAATTTAAAGCCAGAGAGTGCAGCGGTAGATCGTCTCCTTAAAATGGATCCAAGGGTTGAATGTACGGGAGACTCCATGAAGCTTCGAGTCCAGTATGGTGATTCTACCCCTGGATCACTGTTCTTTGTGGACAGGGGTAAGTTTACTCTATTGTAAGGTAATACTTTTACAGCTCTCATTTATACTGTACACAAGTATTTGCAGAGCAATTTCATGCACTTAAAAAATAAGTTCTGTTTCATTAATTGCTCAGGAAGTGACCTGTCTCCTCTGCCGCTGTCCAAGTTGCCACCAAACTGTGGTTACACAATCGGGTCTACACCGAGCGATTTGGTCTTGGATGCACCTTATGATGGTTGCTTTGTTGCTCTTGAGGTGGGATACTTTTATTCTAAGATTATTGCACATTTGAACCATGTACACTTGGCACATCTTGCTTTCTGGATTTAGGAGGATTGCTACGTTCTTCCTTTGCGTTGTTTGGGGTTACCAGTGAAGATGTCATGCCCTTTGATAAGGCAGTCTTCACCTAACCCTCCGATGGTCGCCTGCTATGCTCAGGGCATGGTTGTGAAAACGGGATGGACTGTATCCGTTGATAAAATTAACATAAATTGTAAGTGTATGCCTCTTTTGTTTTAAGATAATTTAAAGAAATTTCTGCCCTACATGACCAGATGTCGGTTTTTTTGGAAGCTTATTTGTCTGTAATGTATTACTTTACAGTGATTGGTAACTGGGAGCCACTGATGAAGGCTTCACCCAGATGTGGGTTCAGTGTAGTTGAACATCCCGAGGGTGTGGTCATCTCTGTTCGCTATGCACCCTGCCTGGAGAAAAAGGTATGGTACAAATTTTCTTTTGATGCAAAAATTCCCCATTTAAAATTTTAGTAAAAACTATTTACCTTTTGTGTTCCAGGAGGGAATGTACACCCTTGAATTGGCTGGAGAAGGAGAGACTAAAATGTCCTGTCCATCACTGTCACCAGCTCAAACTGAACACACAAGGCCCATCGACGGTCCAAAACTGCAAACTGAAACCCCTGGGAATTTGTCACCTACCACACTTGCTCCAAAGAACCAAGAGCCACTGCAGCCTGATGCCCCTAAGGGCCAATTCCAGCATCCCTTCTACCCCTTCTATCATCTGCCAAAGCCTGAAAACCCAACTGCTGCTCCAAGGCCTCCACAGCCTGAAGCCCCCAAGGGCCAAGTCCAGCATCCCTTCTACCCCTTCTACCCTCTGCCAAAGCCTGAAAACCCAACTGCTGCTCCAAGGCCTCCACAGCCTGAAGCCCCCAAGGGCCAAGTCCAGTATCCTTTCTACCCCTTCTACCCTCTGCCAAAGCCTGAAAACCCAATTGCTGCTCCAAGGCCTCCACAGCCTGATGCCCCTAAGGGCCAAGTCCAGCATCCCTTCTACCCTCTGCCAGTGCCTGAAACCCCAACTGCTGCTCCAGGGCCTCCACAGCCTGAATCTCCTAAGGGCCAAGTCCAGTATCCTTTCTACCCCTTCTACCTTATGCCAAAGCCTGAAAACCCATCTGCTGCTCCAAGGCCTCCACAGCCTGAAGCCCCTAAGGGCCAAGTCCAGTATCCTTTCTACCCCTTCTACCCTCTGCCAAAGCCTGAAAACCCAACTGCTGCTCCAAGGCCTCCACAGCCTGATGCCCCTAAGGGCCAAGTCCAGCACCCCTTCTACCCTCTGCCAGTGCCTGAAAACCCAACTGCTGCTCCAAGGCCTCCACAGCCTGAAGCCCCTAAGGGCCAAGTCCAGCATCCTTTCTACCCCTTCTACCCTCTGCCAAAGCCTGAAAACCCAACTGCTGCTCCAAGGCCTCCACAGCCTGATGCCCCTAACGGCCAAGTTCAGCAGCCCTTCAACCCCACCCCGTTCTACACTTCACCAAAGCCTGGTGGCGTAGTCCCACAAGACCCTACACCTGTTAACTGCCCTCAGTTTTGCCCATCTGGATTTGATTATTGCTGTCCACAAGTTTCATTTCATCACCATTTCCATCAAATTATTCCTTTTGGACTTGGCAGTCAAGATGCAACTTCACTCTATCCAGGACCACCATACCTCCCTTCAGGTGCATATGCTGGTGTTGGCAATAGCTTGGGTTCTGCTCCCCTACCTCAAAAACCAACTGAAGCAATGACGATGCAAGCTTCCATAACTTCCACCTCTACAGTCCTTTCATCTCCGTCCCTTCAATCTGGAAATGCAAAGAGGCCACATCTTTCGCCACCAGATGGCAACCTTGCTCCACTACCAGATAATCCAAGCAAGCCTACACATCCTCAATGGCCAATTTACCCTTATGAGGTTCCATATTCTCTACCTCCTAATTGGCCATATCTACAACAAAACGAGGAGCTGCAGAATTTACCACAACTCCTATCACCAGCTTCCTACAATGTGCTCTCTAAACCACAGGCTCCAGATAGTAAACCAGAAAATCCAGTGCTGAAATATGAGTCGTATAATGTCCAGCCCCCAATGCAGCAAAATGTCCAACTATTAGGTTGGGACATGAATAATCCATCTGGGTCTTACTTTGCCCAATATCAACAGCAGCGTATAGGAAATATGCTTCAAGATGCTGAAGCACAAACTGATGACAAGCCGACGGACACCAGCATGTCTCAACTACAGCTATTATTGAGTGACTCAAAGAAGTCCACCAATCATGGACCGACTATGCACTCCGATTCTGAACCAAAGAGTTATGTACTGCTACAGCATGGCCCGCCAGGTAGGGAGCCTAACGGTTACAGTGACTCACCGCTGCCTTTTAGTGACCTGGTTCATGATGCAAACTTATTTGCACAAAATCTTGCAAGGCAACATGATCATAAACCTCAAAGTTTTAAGACCCTGCAGGAAAAACCCAAATTGCTGGTTAAAGGAATGTCCAATCCCTTACCCATCAACTACATGCCAAGGCCTGGTGATATAATAGCTTAATCATTGGTTATCGCTTTGATGACTCATTTCGGGCCTTTGCCCCAGGACCCTTAATTCCTTGCATCATTCAAAGATTCCTGGAGGCCCATGATGCCTCTAATTTCAACCAAATGATTCAATTTCATGTTCCAGGAAATGCATTTTAACAAAAGGACTCTGTAGCTGACCACCAAGCTAATGGTATGTTAAATTGATGGTTTAAAAAAAAAAATGTTGTAAGCGAGTGTCCGGGACTAATGTGTCTCTTGCAGGACTGAACCAACCTTTTCAGTGAGCAAGTGGAACTGGGAAGCAGAAATGTGTCATCTTCAAAGTGAATAAACGATTGAAACGACTACACAAGTGTTTTATTCTTCAGTTTTGGCTAAGGGTTGTGTTTTGGTAAGAGTGGGGAAAGGCAAGGGCAGTTGAGGACTTTTTTTTTTTTTTTTCTTTTTCTTTTTCCCCTCGTCTAGTTTGTCAAAAGTTGAATGCTTACCCTTGGTACTTGTTGACATCTACTTTTGATTTGGACTCGAAAGGTGCATTGCCCTTGTTGAACAAATTTTTCTTGCTTATTTTGGCTTGCCATGAACTGCTACTTCCTGAACATTGACCCATTCGTGCAAATACACTGACTAGAATTTCCCCGTTCATCAACAGTGTCCTTAGTAAGTACTCTAAAATCCTTTGGCGCTTGTTCCTCAAGAGATGTAAATCTTCAAAGTTTAGCTTCTATTCATACACTCGGTTTGGTAAAATATTGTCTTAAATTTGAACCTAAAAATATCATTACAAAACTGTAATTTGCATTAAGATGAGTATAGTGTTTAAATGATAAAATTCATGCAACTATGTGAACTGACACTGAAAACTGCCGGACCTTTTGGGTGTTAAATATATTTTTATAAAGGAAAGCTGTATTTGTGGAGAAGTCAATGGATTCACAGGAATGCCACTAGCATGAGTCAACACAACTGGCAAAAAGCACTTTGTTTTACAATCACCCTAAAGATGTGGCATGACTGATTTTAAATGCATTTCGGTACTAGTGTGTAGAGTCCTCATCCAACCTGTAAAAGGCCTTGGATAACTATCCTTGACTGCAACTTTTCAAAGTACTTTAGAAGTATTGAATGACATATTTAAAGGATGAACAATTTAAAAGTAAGAACACACAAAGCTTTGACTTGACATTTATTAATCAGAATCTAATACAAATCTTTTATATCCATTTTACAGAAATATCAAGAGTTTTGCAAAGCATGAGTGATTTGACAATTTTAAATGAGGGATTAGTGTTTGTAGGAAGTATATTGGTGTTGCATCTACCTACGGGACAAGGTTAATTATAGTCATCTAATCAAGTGCCAGTGTAGAAAGTATAGTCTCTTTGAGACTTTAAGAATCAAAGAATCTGATCCTTCCTGGGCACACTGGCACAAGAGCAATGGGGTCTGGTAGAGTCATAAGGGTGTCAACCACTGAAGAGGCGGGTGCAGCAAGTACATCTCTTTTCACCACAACAACGGGGACCTCGGCACTGGCTGAAGAATCTGAGGCTGAAGAATCTGAGGCTGATCCAGCGTCAACTGTTGGAGCTGGATCGGCAGCAGCTGGATCGGCAGCAGCTGGACCAGCCACGGCAGGGGCTACAGGTACCACTTCAGCTGACTCTGCTGATTCTGCTGACAGAAAGCCGCTTAGCTGAGGGTTATGGAAAGCCGTCAGTTTGTGGTGCCTCAGACCATGACTGGGTGACAGGCTGCCTCTGTCTTTGAGGGCCATTGATGGTGTGGCCAGAGCTGCAGTGCTGTTGGCATCTGCTACAGGGCTGTTGGCATCTACAACAGGGATCTGAAAGAGTGTGCATCAGCAGAGGCTTAGGAAAAATGATCTATATAATTGTAGTACAGTAATTTGGGATTTATTTTTGGCCAAGTTAAAATACGGTATTTTACCAGAGTTGAAAACATATTGCAGTCCACTGTGTGATCAGTGGTCAAACCTTTGGCAGAACAAATACCACGTGCCTGGTGGAGAAAAGACAAACATGAGTTTGAACCGTTTTCAGGTTTGCTTTGGTGACAAGATTTATTATATTCCTATATTTTTTGAAGCTCATCAGCAGGGCTAAAAAAAATATATATATATAAAAAAAATAAAATAGTGGAAAACTAAACTGGTGCTTTGTGTACTTACAGCCGTGGCGTCATGCAGGGGCACACAGGCATCATCAATGCAATTAGCCTCAACTACAACATATTCTGCGAAATAGATTGGCCCACCAGACACAACCTGAAACAAGGTATTGAGAAGTATTGATCTACTGACAAACAGAATATAAAACATGCAGGTCCAGTCAATTTTCTTTTTGGGGGGGGGGGGTTGGGCTCACCTGTGATGACATCCTTCCAACCTCCATAACAGCATACGTTACGTCAACAGTCCTGTTGTTGAAGGTTGCCAAAGAGGAGTGGACAAAGTCCAGAGCTGTGGTGTCATTTAGGGGAAGAAGGGTAGCACAGCCGAAGCACATGTCCTCTGTTGATTCTATATGTCATCAAAGAAAGACACATGCAGGTTTTTGTGTGTAGGGTGACACTTGTGTGGAATCTTCTGAATGTATGTAGGTGTCATATGGTTGAGTGTGATCACAATGTTTTACCTTCGGTTGTACACTTGAATGCTGTGACAGTCAGAACTCCGCCAACCTTCTTCAGCACCACATCACAGTCTCCTTCTATTGCCTGATTAGAGACACAGAATCAGTCCAAATAGCAGAACAGTCAATCTGGACATTTTCTATTACTATTTTATATCGTTATATAAAATCATCAATATCTTGAGACTTGGTTGAATATATGTAGCTGTGTATTAAAGCGTCTGTTTACTACTGGTATACAGTCTCACCGTCAATATTTTTGGCCTGACTGTGCAGTTGGCAAGAGGTGTGGGATCCAACACATGACAGTTTGTCTCCAGCAGTTCAACTTCCAGCACGTACGTGTTGTCTCCATCAGGCTAAGGGGAGATAAAACAATACATTTTTTGTACTATTCTTTTAAAATGTACCGCATCTGACAGTCATTTCACAGAATTCTGCTATATGTTGTGCAATTTCCACATAAACAGAGGCCCCGCGGGTGAAATGATCGGCTGTCATATTTGCATGAATGAAGATGCATAATGTAATTTCAAATGACAATGAAAAAATAGAGCATAGTTGAAATGTTGATTTTTAATCTTTTCAGGCCCCGACACACAAACTAGGAAAACACTTAGATGGATTGTGTCTTAGTTGGGTTGGTGACATAAAATAACACAATGGTAGGAAAGAAAATATGTACACTTTAAAACGTGCAATGATTAAGAGAATGTATAACAGAACAAACCAAAATGTACTACTTTATATATATAATGTACCACTTTATCTAAATAATGCAGTTCCCCTGGCAATTTAATAAAGTTTTAAGCTTGGCATATTTTTACAGGATGTGTTTTTCCTATTTTTATTATTCAGTGTTCATACAAAGTTGCACTTTCATATCACAGTTCACAGTTTAACCTTTCAAATTATGTGTTCCTATTATTTTTTGGCCTTGAGGAAATAAATGTGATTATTTTGTTATGTACTGCATCCCATGTTCCTGACTGTTGAAAAACAGGAGAAGAGAAAGGTTAACTACTTGTTTAAATGTTGTTTGCCTACAACTACACTCTAAACTCTACACTTGACGTACCTTAGTGTAGATCTTGATGTCTTCGATCCTGTTCAGTGCATACTTGTAGCCATGAGTGTGCTGGTCATTGAGGTAATCTTGAGCCACCAGAGCAGCCTCCTCTGCTTCAGAGGAGTCGCACTGCAGTTGTACCACAATAATCTGAGACAACACCCCCGCCAGTAGTCCCAGAATCAAAGTGATGCCCAGGAATTTCATTTCTGTAAGAAATGCACAGGCAGGAGTATCAGAGCAGTTAAGCAGTTGAGGGTAAGGAGGGGACGCTGGGCTCATGTAGCCAGGGGTGTATATATCCTGTACTTTAAACAGGAAACCGAGCCAAGTCAAACACCATGATCATCCCTTCTGACTGCATATGCCACTTGTGAGTCGTGCTCTGTTTTAGGATTGCTGCCAAAATAAATGTAAGTTGAAAGAGTTTAAATCAATAATAATTTGCTGTGTTTTATGGTGAGACATCTAAAAACATCTCACCCTATCTGTGATTTCCAGTTTATGGCTGTGACCAGATCTGAGATGAATATTTCTTGAGTTAAATACCATAATATGTGAAGAGTTCATGTTCAAACACCTGTATTGTGTAACCAGCAGGAGCTCAGAGTGACTTGATCATTGATCTTCAGCAAAGAGGATATTTGCCAACAGAAGGGACATAGTTGAGGGACAGGGACTCTCATTGCTGCCGCCCACTTATTTGCTTTGTATTTGACCATTTGCACAATACACAAGTGTCTCTCCGGGTCAGACCCAGGCTACTAACAGAGACACCGATGAAAAAATTACAAGTAAAAAGACCCACTTTGACGTTTGTGTATTGTTAGGGATTTATTTTTCTATTTTTCACAATATTTGAGATTGATGACTTTTACGGAATATATGAAGTTTCATCCCACTGCAAAAGGGTCAATATTGAGACACCATACATGCATGTGTCATTTTACTTTGAATGACAGTTATCCCCCATATATCCTGGTTATTAGTGCTGTAATTCAAAATGATAACAAGCTGTCAAACAAAACCGGTCTTCCTCCAAGTTTCAATCAGGTCTTTTTTGCTGGTTAAACGTGAAAGACAAAAGATGTTCTAAATAAATACAAGATGTGCATCTGCTTGCTTCATAGTTAGACTGAACACTTGCAGCACATACCTATTGTTTTGGTTACTGGTAAGAAAGCACCACTTCAATTGAAATGGAAACCACAAATTGGATGCTTTTTATGGGTATAGTTTTTGTACGTAGGACATAATTTGACTCGGCAAGGCAATGCTAAATATTAAAGCCAAACGAGGAAAAATTGCTTTCATAACATAGCTAAATGCTGGCATTGTCCCTCCCTCTGACAACTCTTTCTCAGTCAAGTCTGATTGGTCGGCCCAAGAGTGACGCATTCCATACGCGACTCAATGTGCAATGTATTGTATACATGATGCTAACTGCGCTGCAGGTTGAGAGGATCAAACAGCTAAACATCGTCTCTTGAATTTAAAGTACATTATTCTCCAGGCAGTAGACGTGGTGGACGTTAATGAGAGCATAGTTCATCCCACTCCGACGTTTCAATGAGGCAGTAACGGTAAGCTAGCAGCTTTGTTACCCGCAGTGGTGGTGCCAGTGAGCCTAGCTACGTTAGCTAATGTAGCAAGGCTGTTTGCGTGGAAACACGTGTGAAGATAAGAACGTACCAGACTGGTAAAAACTGAGTGTGGAGCAATTCAAATGATCACGTTTGTTAGGTAACCTGTGTGGGGACACGTGTTGCAAAACATTTACAACCTTTGAGGATGCATTGATAATCTTCAGAAAAATCTCAGAATCTGCTTACCAGGCAAACTATGTGTAGCTTTATTTAAAAGTGAGATGAAACTATGTGGGAGCCCTGTCTATAGTAATACATCCATTCTGTATTGCAGGAGTTGTTCAGGTTGTCAATCACTCTGCTGAAGAAGCCACCAGAGGACATCAGAGTAGGCTTTGAAAATCCTTTTCCGGTGTGGGTGAGCATCCAATAAGTCCACAGTGGCTCAGCTGGCCACATCTGACTTGAAGTATCAAGGGAATCTACATCCTTTTCTTAAAGGGACATTAGAGACGATGGACCATGGCCTGGACGAAATAGCAATCTGTTTCAGCTCTGCTGCACACGAGCTGTCGGACTTAGATCTGCCTTTCCAGCGGCTGAAAAGATACCCACAACGCTCTCATGTGACCCTCCATCGTCCACTCTAACAAACCTTTTCCTAGATGCATCGGACACAGAGCCACCGAGGCAAAGCAAAATACCTCAAGAAAAAAAAGGGATTCCTGTCTTCAGTCAAGGGAGTTTCTCATCTCTCCAGGCGAGCCAAAAGACGCATGTGTTGTAAATTGCAGCTTTGGATGTGGAGAAAGCGGAGGGAGAAATTTCGTTTTGGGTTTTTCAGAGCAAAGAAAAGACCTTGTGGAATCAGCTCTGACCCTTGCGACGGTGTAGAGACCCAATCACAGCAAAATAAAAGCAAAGTCCCAATGTACCACACACCAAACCTAGAAGATTCAGTCAGAGCATCCGTTCTTGTGTCACCTCTCGGATGTGATACTGGAGATTCAGACTCGCTCGGAGGACAGAGTTCCCCGCTGAAGCTTTGTCACTCTGTCAGTCTGTCAGAAAAGTTGATCGCTTCCAATTCCATGCACAACCTGGTTATGGACACAAATGTTTCTGCGAGTGACAACGGTCAAATCGTGCCCGCAGCAACGCTGCCGTCTCAGAAAACTGAAACGTATGCACAACTCAGTGGAATTACAGACCCTTTACAACTTTGTCACACTGTCAGACCCCCGCTGAGTACAGACAGCGATGCGTGTGTGTTAACGGCACGTGTTAAAGAAGCGAGGACAATGGTACCAGTTCAAAGGCTCGAGGTCGACGGCCCATCGGGACAATTCACAACTGTCCCTCCAGGTCAGGACCAGGCTACAGATAGAGACACCGATGAGAGAATCACCAGTGAAAAGACTTCTCAAACTGATATCAGCACACTGAGAAAAGAAATCCACGGTGTATATACATTTTCACTTTTATAAATTTTCCCCATTATCTCTGTTTTTCACAGCTTTTTGAGATAAAAATGTTTCCATGCCTTTTTATAGAATTTCTTGAGGACTTCTACAGAATATATGGATGTTTCATCCCATTACACAAGAGAGACGTGTTGAGACATCTGGAGAGGAAGCTCAACACTGATTTCAGCGACAGGTACATTTTGTCAAACATCTGAATCTCACTGTCTCGAATCACTTTGCGTGATGAAAGCCTCTTATCGCAACATCGGTTATTACCAGCCACAGCAGCATGTGTCGGGTATTGTTTGTGTGTCATCATGGCAAAAGATGGGCCTGGAGACGCCTACTGTAGCGGGAACGACCACAGAAGCGGTTCGGGTAGAAAGGGTAGAGAGTGGGGGAATCTGTCATGATTTTATCCCTGGACCAATTATATTTTATTTTTCTGTCTATGCAGGAAAAATGTCATCTTCTCAGAAGTTATCAAATACCGAACTGCCATTGTTCAGAAGCCTGTTCCCTCCTTCCAGGTGGTCTACAAGAAACACACACTGACACTGGATGACTTGTCAACACTGGCAGATCAGAACTGGCTCAACGACCAGGTCATCATCTAACACGCCAAGACTTCAGTCTCTCTCACGCTTTGATTGTTCATCCTGGATGTAACTTTTACTTACTAAATGTGACTTGTGTTTCTGCCTCAGGTCATGAACATGTATGGGGAATTAATTCTGGAAGCTGCCCACCACAAGGTAATCTTCTACGTAGATAGCGTGTTTTTTTTAATTCTCTCATTATAACTGGAACACTAGATGAGTGACGTTTTTACCTGCCAGTGTTATTGCTACTAATTAAAGGAATGGTTTGACATTTTCCTCACATTTTGGAAAATACGTATATTTGCTTTCTTACCACCTCTGAGTAATATGAAACACATTTTTCACAGACAGATAATTTGTGTAAGATTGGAATTCTTCTTAATCTCCTTGTTGTCCCACCTCTTAGGTCCATTTTCTCAACAGCTTCTTCCACAGGCAGCTCATGACTAAAGGCTATGACGGTGTTAAGAGATGGACAAAGCAGGTCAGGTCTAACTTGGTGTAATGATTCTGTGATTTCTAAAGTGAGAATAGATTTACATATTTCTTTGACAAAAACTGTTTGGCATACTATGACTTTTTTGTGACACATGCTATGAAGTTTTGATGATTTTTGTCATGGCCTGTGACTTTTTTATGACATTTTCAACAAACTATTCTGACTTTTTTTTTACATACACCATCATTTTTTATGTCCTTTTTTTTTTTTTTACATACTACACTGACTTTTTTCGACATAGTATAGAAATGACTTTTTTACACTTTGACCTTTTTATTACTTTTTCATGTTATATTATACTATAACATTTATTGACATTTAAATGATACTATACTATGACTCTCCATGACATTTTTAAGACGCACTATAACTTTTTTCTGACATTTTTATGTCGTACTCTATTACTTTTGATATGACATACTTTGATGTGACTTTTGTTGTTATACCATACTATGACATTTTATATCAAATACATTACTTTTAAACATGTTTTTTTTTTTTACTTTTTAAGATATACTATAATATGACGTTTTAAAGGCATTCATATAGCATGCTATGAGTTTTTATGAGATTTCATATGACATGCTATACAATGTCATGAAATACCACGTGATGACTTTTTATGACATGTATACTATGACTTTTTAATATTGTTATGACATACCTAATGTTTCTTTTAACCCTTTCTACCTTGCACAGGTGGATTTGTTTTCAAAGAGTTTGCTCTTGGTGCCCATCCACCTGGAGGTTCACTGGTGTCTGGTGACAGCTGACATTGACAAAAAGAAGATCTGCCTTTACGACTCTCAAGGAAACGCACTCCAGAAGGTTGCAAGGGTAATTTTATGTTTGTTTGTTTTGTTTTTGTCACTCTTAACAATCTACATAAACATTTCAGCGTGTTGAAATCTGCTTTACATAGTAAAACTATGTTTCTTATGATAGAACATTCTGAAATACTTGATGACCGAAGCAAAGGAGAAGAAGCACACCGATTTTGAAAGCGGTTGGGGAGTGTCATACGATGAGGTATTGTCTTTAGGTCTCATAGGCTGTCACGGTAGACGACAACATTGAGTGGCACGAGGAATAAAACATGGCTGATGGTGATGTGTTGTCTCCCCCTGCTGCCCTCTACAGATAATCCCACAGCAGACCAATGAAAATGACTGTGGAGTTTTTGTCTTGGAGGTAAACAACATGCTTTTCAATCTTCAGTTATGGTGTCTAATTGTTTGAACTCATCGCATACTAACTGCATGCTCTATGTTCTTTACAGTACTGTAGATGCCTTGCTCTGGCAAAACCGCTGCAGTTTTCACAGCGGGACATACCAAAAATACGCAAGAGGATCTACAGAGAGCTCTGTGACTGTAAGCTCCATGAGCAGGCCTGACGCCTGTCTTTCAGTAGTGTGTATGTATTGCTGATAATATGTTGCCGTTTCTGATGATGGTGGGAAATCAGAGCAGAAGCTCTTCAACAGCCTTCCAGCACTGCGAGTGCCATGGCCGACCCTGTAGTAGTGTCTTATATCAGGTGCGCTGGCCATGCTGAATCTTTGTATGATAACTGTATTCATATGATCAGTAATTAAACAGGAATGTTTTTAAAGAAAACTATCTTCATGTTCCTCTTAGACTTTGAGAGTTTACACAGCTACAGTGCACCAACAGAGCCTTCCCGAACGGACTGCCTCTCTGAGTGGATCTCATCTGTCGGGGTCCGTGTCTAAGTGTGTTACTTACTTTCTGATATCTGCTCTCCTCATTTGCACATTTTCTTAGTCTAGTTTTGCTTCGTGCGATATTTGTTTGCATCATAGTTTACCTGTAAGCACCAGATGAATAAATAGAGGCCATTTCTTATTTTGTTTGTAAAGAAAGTGAAGTTGTCCCACTGGAATCGTTTGTTTGCAGAACGGGATTGTGAAGTTGTTAATGAAACCAGACGATTTGCAAACATTTCAAGAATTTTATTTTATGTTTTCATTTACAGATCAGGTTTTGTATGGACTGTAAACAGAATAGCCTTCATCATTTAGATGAGGGTAAATGGATATTTGTAAATACACATCTTCCTAGCTATAGACAGGTATGTTATTCATATACAGTAGATGATAACTATGTGAGTGAGTCCCTGAACAGTTATAAAACATACACGGATCAGAAAGCAGTGCCTCAGATAAAAAGGAAATTTAATGTTCAAGAAAGACTAATTTTGTAGTTTTCAGAATGGGAACCAGAAAAAATGTATAATTAATAATAAATATGGTGCAATATTATTAACTCATAGCATGATTTTTCTAATATTTTTTAAAAATCTACTCCAGTGTGACCCTCTACTAGACTAAGTTTAATGCAGTTCATCATATACACATTCAGGGGCCTAATCGTTGACGTGGAATCCCCACACTCAATTTCTGGTTCATCGTCGAGACGAATCACGAGGTAGGACACCAGCTGGAAGAAGTTCTGCCACAGGCCCAAGAGGAGGTACAGATGGAGATCGCTCACGTCCATTTAGCAGTGTGTCCCTGTGTAATCTCAGAACTGTTCACGTAGTTGAAGAAGCCTGCGTTCATCGGGTCCGAGGCACATTCATACACATCGTTCTCGCAACTGGAGGGAGACATGGGACAGAAGGGTTGTAGAACAAAAGGAAAGGAAAATGCACCATGTACAACATAATTGTAGAGTTAGGGCCAGCTCTGGCACTGAACGGTCCCAAACAAGCTGTTATCTGTCACAAGGGACACTGGTTCAGGCCTAGTGGTGGTCGACTATTCTTAAAGCTATGAAGAAAGACAAAGTCGTGGGAAATGTAAACATACCTGTGGTATTGTGCTGTAAATGTCTGAATGTGTTGAAAATGACAGCATTATTTTGGGGATTATTAAAGTCTTGGGAGGAGCAGAAACCAGCTCGAAAGACATCACCTTTTCAGATGTCTTTTTCAACATACTATACTATGACTTTTTTCGACATATTATACCATAACTTTTTAAAATTATTTTGACATGCTATACTTTGACTTTTTTATGACTTTTTCTCTACATGGTATACTAATGACATATTTTAAACTTCGACATAATATACTATGACTTTTTTTGGACATACAATACTTTGTCGAAATACTTTACGATGAATTTTTGCAACACAATATACTATGACTTTTTCACAAACTGGTACGAGGGACAGTCTTTCCCCATAAAGCAGTACATAAAGCAATTTGGATATCACCTAATCACATTACAGAAAACCAGATTGACCACATAAGAATAAACCGAAAGTTCAGGCATTCTCTTCTTGATGTACAAGTGAAGAGGGGAGCAGACACTAGGTCACCTACTGACAGCAAAAATACAACCCAAGCTGCAGCAATGTAACAACTCCGGAGGCACTAGAGTCAAATTCAATATCAAACTATTCCAGGACATAGAAACAACTAAAATGTACCAGATCACCTTAAAAAACAGTTTCCAAATTTTATTTTATGTTTTCATCGTACACATCAGGTTCTGTATGCACTGCATGCAGAATAGCCTTCATCATTTATATTAGGGTACATTTATAAATACACAACTTCCTAGCAACAGACAGGTATTCTATTCATATCCAGTAGATGATAACTGTATGCGAGTGTGTCCCTGAACAGTTAAAAACATACACTGATAAGAAAGCAATACTCCGGATAAAAGTGGAAAATGAATAAGGCACAAGACAAAG
The DNA here is from genome assembly GCF_004355925.1 of Anarrhichthys ocellatus. Classification (NCBI taxonomy): domain Eukaryota; kingdom Metazoa; phylum Chordata; class Actinopteri; order Perciformes; family Anarhichadidae; genus Anarrhichthys; species Anarrhichthys ocellatus. The sequence continues at coordinate 8,220,447 of NW_022280045.1, forward strand.
TCTCTAATATGGTTTTCACTATGAGAACCATATCAAATGTATGAATATATATACTGTATGGATTCATTCATATTCATTAGCAAACACATCTGTTCACAGCGGACACAATTCTATAACTGGCCTCGTCAGTATACTAGATATAATAAAATACAGTTTCACACATAATGTATATTTACTGCAATTGTCCTCCTTCTCTTCTTGTGAACTCTTTAGTTTTTAATAGAGTTGGGATCAAAAAAATGACTTTAATGGGTTTAACTTCATTTGAGAGAAAGATGTTTTGGCTCCGTCCTCCCTTTAGTATGAAGCTTCACAGACCGACTGATGTTCTGTGTGCAGGTTCTTGATCACACATTACATGATTTTTGGGAACTATATTTGTTGAAATGTACTCCAGTGTGACTCTCTACCTCGACCAAGTTTAGTCCAATTTGATAATAATAGAGAGTCAAGGGCCTAATCGTTGACGTAGAATCCCCACTCAATTTCTGGCTCATCGTCGAGGCGCATCACAAGGTAGGACACCACCTGGAAGAAGTTCTGCCACAGGCCCAGGAAGAGGTACAGGTAGAAGTCACTGACGTCCATTTGACAGTGTACTCCTGAGTAATTCATATCACACACGCACTCAAAACTGTTCACGTAGTTGACACAGAAGCCTGCGTTCATACACGGGTCCGAGGCACATTCATCCACATCCTTCTCACACCTGCAAGGAAACATAGGACAGAATGAAAGCAGGATATTAACTCTATTATTTAGCTCTGTTTTTGGTCTACACCAACTCCTGTGGAAAATATCTGGCTCCTTAGCTGCTAAGTGTTTCACCGTGTTCACCAGTTAGCTGCTAACTTTGTCTGCAGTTTGGTGCTGAACAGCATACAGTGAGCTCCCTGCTACATCTAAAAACAACACTGATAAGAGCAGTGAGAGTGAAGGAAAACAGTTAAGTTGGAGGCTGTAAAGTCAAAACAATGAGCTGAATGACACTAAAAACTCTGTTGAACAGAGGGGAGCTACAGAGTTGGGTAATCATTTTCTGTTGGTTTGTCAATTCAAGCAGTAGTAGCCATTCAATCCAATGATAATATCAAAACATTGACGATAGCAGCTTTAAGAACAGGCCCGGCTGGGTTTTGACAAGCTTTTCTGGCTCATGACCCTGATTTTAGTTCCCATGATTCTCATGTGAACAGGTATTTACAAATAGATTTTACGTCAATGATGCTGTATTTAAAACCTATAAAACTATTCCGATACATTTTTTCAACATCGACACTGGGTGACTTTGTCTGTGTTAGCGACTCCATGTGGGGCCATTAGGTTCTGACCCCCAGGGTTGAGAAACCTCGAGGTCAGCAAAGACGATTAAATAGAATTATACATGTCCTACCACTGTCCCGTGAAACCAGACATGCAGTAACAGCTGTCGTCTGCTTCTGAGCAATTTCCTCCATTAAAGCAGCTGTAGTCCCATCTTGTGCCCGTGCATGTAGATACAGGCAACTGAGGAAGACTTAACAAATAAAAGAACACAGAAAGAAATGTCAATGGCCTCCAGCTTGGCACTGGTTGATTCAATATGTACTGGGTTAAGTGAAACAATGGAAGTGTGTTTATTTTCAATATTTTATGGAAAAGCACTCACGGATTGGTCTCAATATACCATGGGATTTCAGGAATTTTCTCCCTGTAAGAGACCATTTTGTAAATCAGTACAGCTCAGAGCTCATATACCGATTACAAGTGTATGCTCCTGTAAGCTTTATGTCACGGAGATATTGACAAATGTGGACGAACTTACTCGCAGTATTCTCCCGTCAGATTCTGAGGGCAGAGACAAGTGTAGCTATTGAAACCTTTGAGGCACGAGGCGCCTTGGCTGCAATTGCTGTTTTCACACATATCAACTTCCACCTCGCACTGTTTACCACTGTACCCCAGCTCACACATACACATGAATCCCCCGTGTAGGTTGATGCAGTTGCCATAGATGCAGGGGCTGGAGATGCAGGTGTCTGTTGGGTCTTGACACAGTGGCCCCGTCCACTCAGAGGGACATGTGCAGTGGTGCAGGTCAAACAAGTCCTCACACACACCCTCATTATTACAGGGGTTTGGTGCACACACACTGGCTCCCCAGCAGCCGTATCGTGGGTCAGCGTTGTGGTTTATCCTCGCAAACTGCTCCTCCTGAGGTCTGGGGAGGTTCAACTCTGTGTTCAAGTAGAAAGGGAGGGGAAGGCCTCCAATCTCCACCGCGCCCAGACAGCCGGTTAGGTTCACTCCGGTGTCCATGCTCAGTCCTCCCAGGAAAATGTCTGCTCCCTCCCTAAGAAAATCCAGGTTCCCCGCAGCTGTTTTGGACATGTTTAGCTCCTTCTTGCCTCCATCCACAGCCAAGATCCACCTGGAAGTCGGGAGTGTCTGGTCCTCCATGCTGAGCTCCACAGTGTGCCACTCTCCATCACTGTTTGGACCCTTGCTTGGAACTGTAACCTTGTAGAAATCCTTGCCAGCCCCAGACTGGAGCTCCATGACCAAATGAGCATTCAGGAGGGAGACAGTGAGGTAGTCGGTGTCTTTCTGTGCATGCATTAAGGTGGCAGTGGACTGTCTTGTGCGGAAGCTGAGGGAGACGCTGCTGAGGCTGCGCTTAATCTTCCCATTGCTTTGGTAGTGCAAAATACTGCTTTCAACCCGAAATGTCACATTAGACAAACCTGAAGGAGAGAAATGGAAGAGACTTAATGAGCTGAAATGAAAACTATTACATGTAGTTTTACCATTCATTTTCAATCTATTCCAGTGCCAGGACATAGTCCCCATTCTTACTATAATCACCATTATAGTTAAAGCCTCTGAAAACTTGGTTTCAAAACCTTAAAGAGTCACTTAACACCAGGCTGTAAAGCAGTTATTTCCCTCTCAAGTTGAACATTTCAAGTTGCATTTGTAACCACTTCCAACGGTGATGTCACAGTCCTACAGTACATTGTTATCACTGCAGGAAGTCAAACAGTTAAACCAAGAGGAAGTCATCAAAGACAAGATTTTCAGTGGGTGTTAATTTAGTCTTTAAGGTTTTATCAATAATATTTAATCCTCAAAAATATGTTTTTAGGGACTTTAAACTGTTTAAACAGGGACGTTAAAAATATATATATTGTCTGTTTTGTCTAAAGTGCACAACAGACAAAACAAGCTGCAGGTACACTGCATATTGTGTCATCAGCTGGGTCATTGGTGGCGATGTGACATTGAGGAATCCACAAAAAAAAGAGAAAAAAGGCTTCCAAAATATGTCACGCAAAAGAGAAAAAGAGGAGAAGTGAAAAGGGGCCGCTGAATGCAGAAAAGTGAGAAAACTTAATATATGCTAAGTATGTGTGGAAATACAGGCACTTATGAAAAACGTCTTTGACTGGCAGCTTCTCTGGATCAACAGCTCCTTTTCTCTTTGTGAAGATGTGACATCTCCAGGACATCATCAACTTCCACAGGCATGTGGTCTTAATCTGACCAGGGATTACAACGCCTTAGAGGAATCCTGTGTAGGATCCCTGCCTCGAAGCTGTTCTCTTCTGTAATCAGTCACACTGTAATTCATCAGAGCCGGCACCAGTGAGACTGTGGAGAGTCCCTCCACTGGATACAAACCAAGATCAGAAATGGGCTATGAAAGGCATACACATTTATTATGGATCCTCTTTCTTGGCAATGTTTTTTTACGTGTAAGGGTGGCTGTACACATAATATTATTTAAAGCATATTCCTCAGCCTTTCGTAGACAGTCTCTGAGACTTTTTTATCCAGTGTTCTTTTAGGACAGGAATAGTGCAATGACAGGTCCTCATCTCAGGACACTTACACTCGAAGCCCTGAGAGAGGGGTTGACAAACAGCCGTGGCGGGGCAGGGAGACAGCTCACACCATTTCACCTCCTCGCAGCGCTGCCCTGCAGTGTTGGGGGGGCAGTTACAGGTGAAATCGTCCCACATGGAGTAACACACTCCCCCATTGAGACAGGGGTTGACCTTATGGAGAGAAAACATTCCAAATAAATCAAGACTAGCCTCTCGTCACAAGCTTATTAAAGACAAAGAATTGAACTCACATCACAGGCATTGTCACTGCTGCATCCTTGTGCAGCGTTGACGAGTTGCTCCAGGCTGTAAGATTCCACTGGAGTTGCGATGGGATAGAACTGCAGTCGCTTGCTGTTAATCCTCAGATCCTGGACACATCCCTTAAAGTAGCCACCAAACGAGGCAGAGGCCCTCGAGTCTGGTAGCCCCCCAACGAAAACCAGATCCCCGGGATGGGTCTGGATGGGCCTAATGGGCGTAGAGCCCCAGCTCTGGGCTGAATGGAACAACATGGCTGCCATTCCTTCCAGCTTCACAGTCACCAGATGGAAATGGCCGTCACTGACCGCGCCCCGACCAACGAGGGTCTCAAAGTTGTTGACCTGAACTTTAACCCTTCCCTCTTCCAGCCACAGGCGGAGGTACTGGCTTGTGCTGTTGGCCAGTATGAGGAGCAGGCCTCTGGATTGTCGGGTGCGAATGAACATGGATATAGTCACAGTATCATTTGGGTCATCGTCCAATGAGAAGACAGCATAACTCTCCAGGTCTTTTTTTCCAAACCTTGCCGTTATATACTCTGCATGGGCACAGGGAAGAGAGAGAAAAAGCCATGAAAGTCAAACTTAAACAAAACCTGTTGAAAAGCACTAAAACAAATAGTATGACAAAATAGGAGGATTGACACCACTCTCATGTCTGTCCATTAAATAGGAAGCTACATCCAGCAGCCGGTTAGCTTAGCTTAGCACCAGTCTGCACCTGGCAACTGCTAAGAGAAGACAATAGTCCAGCACATAATCCCTATAAAACGGCAAATTGTTGGTTTTACCCTTTGTTTCTCGAACAGTCAAAACAAATTAGAAACACCGTGTTAATAGAAATATTCCCCCCCTGTTGCAAGTTTGTTAATGCAGGAGCTGATGGGAAGCAAACAGGGCTGTTTCATTGCCATGCTGTTTAACAACAGCATGGCAATGAAAAGGTCTATACAATCTAAGCTAGCCTGCTGCTGGTTGTAGCATCCTCGCAATGGACAGACATTAGAGTTGTATTGATCTTCTCATCTATCTCTCTGCCAGAGAGCTAATACATGTAAATTCCTGCAGTTATCAATTTCATGGACCATAATCCTTCATCAACTTAATGAGAGCTTGTTTTGACAGACAGGTGAGGTTGTAGTCTATTTCCAGCTTTGCTTTGACAATGAATAATGCTCTCTGTTCATTGAAAAGAAGAAGCCTCTGAGAAAACCAACCAACAAAAATCCTTCTGCATTGCGTGATCCACATGACTCCCTAATTTGTCAACGTGAAAGCATGCCAGGTGAGCTCCAGAAACCACGTTTTTTTAATCCTCAGACCAGGCGTTGCTGAATGCCTTCTAATCGCATGGCTGTTTGGCTGAACACAGTGCTATTTCTACTGACTCCGTAAGCTCCTTTAAAGTCTACAGACTAATTTTATTATCCTGCTGGGAAGCTTTCTAGCTAGTATTGAGGTATCTCCACTGAGGTTGAACTTGATTTGACCTATATACCTGTTTTTACAGCATATCTTCCAGTAATAATATCTGGAAATTTGCCATTTGAATGCCGCAATTAAAGGAAAAAAGACTTCACACGCATTTCAAAGTCAGTCCAAACATTTCTAGAACTCATTTAAAACATATGAGACCTACACATCAAACACAAACACATCATACAGTTTCATCATCCTTGAAGAGTCTTGTCGGTCATAGCTCTACTATTTCATAAATGAAACATGTCGCGTACAGGTGCCAAAAGTGGTGATGCCTCCTCAGAGCATAAAAACAAAGTTAAGCCCTCATTTTGAGTGGTAACTTAAGTTGACTCTGGTTTTCTCAAAGGAAAGAAGCAAAAACAAAGATAAGATTTTGAGTACTGAACCTCCTGGTTGCATTAATCTTGTTTCAACGAATTTGAAATGACTTGCAGCGAAGATAGTGTGTGTGAACATCTTACCATCTGCACAGTTGTTTCCCTCATATGGCCTGTGGCACTCACACATGTAGTTCCTCCAGCCCTGGCTGACACAGCGCCCTCGGTTCTGACACGGGCTGTCATCGCACTTGTCTTTGTCGCTGCATCCCACAGTGATGTTTTTCTGGACGTCTGAATCTTCTGATATTATAGCAGGCAACACCAGATGTGAGTCCACAAACACATCTCTGAAGCAGCCCAGAAAAGAAGGTGGGTAGTCGGCTTCATCAGCTACTCTGCCCGAACCCCAGTTCCCACCGACTTCTCCTATGAAGAGGCTTTGACGAACTGTTCCTGGCTCGGGGAGAGCAGAGGCTTGCTCAAGCAGCTGGACTCTAGCGCCGGAGTCTCTGGTGCAGCTTCCTTCAGTGCAGAGCAGCCTGATGAGGCTGACCACGCCACCCAGAGATGCTTCAACTGTGTGCCACTTGTTGTTGGACAAGTACTCTGGCAGCTCCTGAACCAGCGTGCTGGAGCCTTGACCTCTCAGACTGAGGAGGGAAAGATACCCGTCCATCAGCTGAATGCTGAGAAGCAGGTCGTCCACTCTGCGCTGCAAGAGGGTGCCGACCGGTCCTGCTGTCCTGAAGCTGAATGTCACATTGAGAGGAACCTCTTGGTCTAGAAGCTGAGTCTCTATGTACATGAAGCCTCGGGACTCAAATGAGAAGACGGTGGGGGTCTGGCATTGAGGGCCCGTGAAGCCAGCAAGGCAGATGCATGTGTGCTGATCATTAGCAAGTAAGGGGGAGCATATTCCTCCATTCTCACATTGGTTGTCATCACACCCTGAAAGTGCAGTTGTGCAGTTCTCTCCTCCATATAGGCGCCTATTTTGGCGTTGTTGGGAGCAAAGGCATCTGAAACCTCCACTGTGGCTCTCACACAGACCACCATTTTGGCATGGCTGCTGTTCACATCCGTTGATGTCCTCATCGGAGAAAGTGCCTGAAGAGAAAAATACAATACAATATTAACTTATTAAAAGCAATCTATCAACGAAAATGTAACTGCATGCAATTTTTTAACATGTGTCAGTAAGGTTCAGCACTTAATCACAAACAGTGTATCCAAGCATTACCTGCATAAAGCAACCACAACATCCACACTTGCGCACTGAATCTCAACATTGTCCTTAACAAGTCCTCCAAATGAATAGATGTTTGGCGATATCCTAATTTCAGTCAAAGACAGGAGGGGAGCTCTTGTCTGTGCAGCTCCATCTTCAGCTCTGCTCCTCCGCCATGCATGAGCTCACTGAAATGCTTGGAGCGGTGCAAGCCAGATAGGACGGATTAGGCTAATGGACTTACAATGTCTTGTGTTTGCAATGCGTGAGGTTCACCCGGGGAGGCTAATTCGAGCAACTCCAAAAAGAGATGATTAACCTTACCTGAGCAGAGGCAACACCTGTAACTTTATTACAAATTCAGTCTTCTGTAGAAGGAAATATGCCCACAATTGATCTAAAACATGGACATAAACTTAAAATACACGTGTGCACATGTATTACGGAGCGTGTCCTCAGATATTTGGCTGCAGCAGTTGTTTGGACCGAGGCCCAGTCTTTCAAAGAAGTACATTGGTGGATCTAATCTGAGAAGTATCTCTGTCATTAAAAAGTCACTGACATCACTAATTTGAAGAGCCCTAAGAGCATTCTATCGGCTCAATGGTAATACCTACGGTTCTTTTAGTGTTACTTGTTTTGCAGTTGCTCTTGCTCTAGATTTATAATGGCACCGACTGTATGTAATGGCCAAGGATTTGTTTATTTTTTAAGTATGTGTAAATAGCACATGTATTTTCACATATATTTAAATCGATACACCTTAATACATCATAAACCTTAAGTTAAGTGTAAGAGCAGTGATTGAATATGTAATCAAATATTTTACTTCAATAAAAGTAGCAATACTACAGTTTAAAAGTACTGTGTTACAAGTTTTACTCCTGCAATCAAAATCTTACTTAATTAGAAGTAGGTAAGGGCTATCAACAAAATATACTTAAAGTTTAGGAGTAAAATAACTCGGGTGTGGGCTCTTTCAGTGAAACATAACTATATAAAATACTACTAGATTATCATTAGTGATGTGTTAACACATGTAAGCAACATACACATGTTGTAACCAGATACAGTGGAGGTAATGGAACTAATTTTATATAATGTTGGGTGGTTTCCGGTTCTGTATAACAGTGGAATGTATTTCACATGGTCATATTTTTAAAACATTAGTTTGCAGTAACTAAGTAAAATACACTCCATTTCCCTTTAGTGGGGTAAAAGTATGAAGTCACAACACTTTAAAATACTAATATTATAGGTTACGTACAAGTAGGACTACCTCAGGATTGTACTTAAGTGCAATAGTTGAGTAAGCCTTTATGTGTTTAGTTGCTTTGCACCTATGTACTGAGCTCCAAAACTGGTTGGTAATAGCCAGAGAACGTATAATGAAAATATAGAGTATTATTAATTATACGGATTTGGTTATTGCTAATAGAAGAACGGTACTAGCTTTCAGACTACATTTCCCATGATACCCTCGTCTAATGAACCCTCTCGTGAGCCTTATGATACTGCTCGACAACACGTCCTCCTCATTTAATTCGTGTTTGACTTTTCATGCTTTACATACACAATTAAATAACAACGGTATCTCAACGTTTGATTCTCGCGCTCTCTCTTTATTTTGGACCTATGTGTATGCCTGTAAACAAGAGCGTTAGAGGACAAAAGCCGAGAGAGCCAATGGGCTGACGGTTTGTTACGTTGTCCGATATTTTTTCCAGGATGGACGGTGGGGCGTTACACTTCTGAGGGAACTGTTATTCCTCCGTGTATTTTCCACACTTCTTGTCAACAGGAGCGTGCAGGTCTTTGTAAAAGCGGCTCGTATTGTTAAGGTAAGATTTTGTTTTAAACGCCCCGATAAAAGGGTTAGACGTCAATTTCCGGGAAGCAGCTAGGGTCGTTTGTCAACACTCTCCTCGGAGGGGGGCCCGTCCGTCAGACTGTAACATCAACGTAAGGGGTCCTTGAGGTGGAGACACGATACGCATCAATAACGTTAAACGTCTTGGCCGTTAGGAATTCAGTAAGGTTACTGAATAGATTACTGTCATGTCTCCGTCAGGCCTGTATTGTGAGAAACTTAAAGTGCTGATAATAATTAGCTATTCGTTATGCTTTATTTTAATAAATGGGCGAAATGTACCTCGACCAACCGTTCGCAATACTTCCCAGTCGTGCCTCTTTTCATGCCCATTGTTTTTAACTTCTCACCACAGCGTCCCCTTGATGTCCGCTTCATGCTGTTAATACTATTGTTGTGTTGTTAAAGTCAGCTACATGTACGTGCTAAGCCACTTGTGTACCCTCTTGTAGGTCACTAGCTTCTCTATTCTGATCAAACCTCAGTCATTGAGAGGATGAGCACGGATGCCTGTTCAATCTCAGCATTGTATTCCTCTGGTTTTTCAGGTGTGATTGATGGTCGCCCAACAGACCCAACAATGAAAAAAAAGCCTTGTAATCCGCTGCGTCCCAAACGCAGCAGGCAGGTCAGTGCCAGCAATGACTCTGCCACAGTGCCGGGCAGCACCGGGCTTGGCTCCAGAGCCCAACCAAACTCTGAAACTGTCCCAGAATCGGCCTCACAAATCAGGAACCTGGCTATGACGCAGCACAGTCACAAGCTCCTCGAGTTCATGAATGAGGACCGGACCAGACAGAGGTTCTGTGATGTGTCGGTGTCAGTGGGTGGGAGGCTCTACAGTGCCCACAAAGTGGTGCTGGCCCATGGGAGCAGCTACTTCCACGCTGAGCTGTCCAAGAACCCTGCTACAGCGCATGTGACTCTGGACCACGTGGAGGACTCTGTTTTTCAGCTCCTGCTTGGCTTCTTGTACACCTCCGAGTGCGCTGTTGCAGAGACGGACCTTCCAGCTCTAACTGAAGCGGCCCAGTTCCTGGACATGATGGATATACTCAAGCTGCTGTGTGAAGAAGGGGACAACAACGCAGTACGTGTGATCCAGGCACAGGATGAGATAAGAGGGTCGCCCGAGGTGGAAATGACCTCCAGTGACTCGCCAGCAGGTGACATAGATATCCGGAGCCCATGTTATGTTCAGTGCACCATGTGCAGTCGCCAGTTTCCCACTGAAAACTCCCTGCAGATCCACGTGGTTAAGAGTCACCCTGATGCACATCAGGAAACCTCAACTGAGAACGAGAAGACGGCAGCTCAGAGAACTGCCACCACGCGGAGATCGGCTCGCAGGAGGAGAACACCCACCAAATATCAGAGAGACAATGTGGAGCACACTGTCAACACGGTATCACCAAGAGAGCAAGATGAAGAAGGAACGGAAGAAGCAGGAAAGATGACTGCGGAAAACCAATTGTCCAAGATGGATGCGAACGAGACATCCAAACCAGCTCAGGGGGAGGATGTAGTGGACGAGGAGGAAGAGGACGGAGACATGGATGAAGACGGGGTTGCCCAAAGGAAAGTCGTTGAGGTTTTTGCTGGAGACAAGAGCGCAGGTCTGCAGGTTTTAGATTTAGAGAGAGCAGAGCAGCAGGCTGATGGAGAGGTGAAGGTGCATGTGCCAGCAGCAGGAAGCTCTACCCAGAGTCCAGTGTACCCTGAGGGTCTGGCTCCAGTCATCATCCAAACCTCCAGCAAGAAGATTCTCAAGTGCCCCAAATGTGACAAGACCTTTGACCGTGCAGGTGGGAAATATGGAGTAAGGTCTAGATGATTAGTGTTATCATTACTGTTTTCTACAGCAGGCACCACTATTAACCCAGCTACTATGAGATGAGTCGTTTCATTAACAGACTGAGATGTTAAATCAAAGAATCGTCTCCATTAAGTATCTAGTTCTACTTACTGTTTGGTCTATAAAATGTCTGAAATAAATGCCCATCCTAATTTATTACGACTGATACCATCTATCATGTTACCTGCACCTTTCCTGCATTTCATAGGGAAGTACGAGAGTCATACCCGAGTGCACACGGGAGAGAAACCCTTTCAGTGTGACGTCTGTCTTCAGCGCTACTCCACCAAGTCTAACCTGACCGTACACAAGAAGAAGCACGCCAGCGACGCTCCCTTCCAGAAGAAGGAGCACAAATGCCCCTTCTGCAACAAACTCCATGCCAGCAAGAAAACCCTGGCCAAGCATGTCAGGAGGTGAGACAATCTTTTACCTCTGGTCCACAAAGTTAGCTCTCTAGAATCACATTGTTAGCATGGCTAAACATCTAATCTACAGTTGTATACCTTAACATAGGTGTGTTAAACTTATATCTAAGTTTTAGAAAAACAACAACATGCATTTTGTAGAGCTAACTCTCCACTAGATCTCCATGATGACAGATGTGCGTGCGCTGCAGTCATGTTCTATAATGCCATGATATGTGATATCTTCACTGTCCTGCCAGGTTCCATCCAGACCACATCCAAGAGTTTCTTACCAAGAGGAAGAGGAAGAGTGAAGGCTGGAAATGTGCAGTAAGGATTTGTTTCACTCATATTACTGTCTGATTATGCAAGCTAAGTAGATGATGCATGATGATGGATACGTTTAGTTTCTCTGTGTAAATAGTTTATTTTTTCATTTTAACATTCTGTAACGTTTGAACCTTCTGAACCAGGTTTGTCTGAAGACCTTCACGCGCAGGCCTCATCTGCAGGAGCACATGATCCTGCACACCCAGGACCGGCCCTTTAAATGCTCCTTCTGTGACGAGTACTTCAAGTCCAGGTTTGCCCGGCTAAAGCACCAAGAAAAGTACCACTTAGGTGAGATGTTTATGATGGAAATAAATTCTTCACCTCCTTAAAGATAAACCTTCATTCTTGGTAAAGGAGAAGCTTTTAAACGAAGTCTTAAGGTTTAATGTTTTAATGCTTTAAAAACCGGAGGTGTTGAAAATCTACATTTGAGTGTGTATTTTACCTGCCAAATCAAATTGTTTGCAGGATATTCAACCTTTTTGTTTCTTTATAATCCATTTAATACTTGACTTCTGTTCCTACAGGGCTTGTATAGAGGAAATAAATAATCTGTGAATATTAGATATGAGTTTACAGTTAATTACAATGCCTGCTTGCCATTGTGGCGGTTGGTTTTTGGCATTTTTGCCGGTAACGCTCACACTTGCTCCCTCGCAGTACTTTTTGTTTGTCTGCCCTCTGGTGTTTAGAAGAATACTGCAACAAACGGAGCCTTTGTGCACGCTCGTTGCATGTGTTACATTTGACCGCTTAACACTAGAGTTTGTATTCTCTCATTTTCAGGTCCCTTTCCCTGTGAGATTTGTGGTCGACAGTTTAATGACACCGGCAACAGAAAGAGGCACATTGAGTGCACGCATGGAGGCAAAAGAAAGTGGACCTGCTTTGTTTGTGGTAAATCCGTAAGGGAACGGTACGTCTCTGTCCCTAAACTTCCCCCACATACCTTTTTTTCTTTGATATGCTGAAGTGCAATAACTAACGTGTAACCCTGTGCTGCTTCGTTGAGAGATGTGTTTTTCTTCTTACAGAACAACTTTGAGAGAGCACTTGAGGATCCACAGCGGGGAGAAGCCTCACCTCTGTAGTATCTGTGGCCAAAGCTTCCGTCATGGCAGCTCTTACAGGTCGGTCCGCTGAGATTCGAAGAATGTGATCGTGAAAGTTTCAAGTTCCCAGTTTCTTTATTTTTTTAAAAGTTGCCTATAATGAGCAAAGTGTTCCCTGGACAGGCTCCACCTCAGAGTCCACCATGACGACAAGCGCTATGAGTGTGACGAATGCGGGAAAACCTTCATACGGCATGATCACCTGACCAAACATCAGAAAATACACTCCGGTAAGACAAACAGCTGTTGGATTTTCATGCATCTTCTTTTTGGACAAAGCAGACACTGTCACATACGACTGTGGCAGTGCCTGCTTTGTCTCTTTTCACACAGTACAGCGGGAAACAAAGTAAACCTTTCACTGTCTCCAGTCAGTAATTACTTTAACTTAACACATTATTATTATTATTATTATTATTATTACAGGTGAGAAAGCACACCAATGTGAAGAGTGTGGCAAGTGCTTCAGGCGCCATGATCATCTGACGGTCCACTACAAGAGCATTCATTTGGGAGAGAAAGTTTGGCAGAAGTATGTCTTCTCATAAATCAGTCGCACTTCTTCTTCTGTTAGCTGCCCCTCTGCGTGTCTCCGTTAATGAGGACTTTGTTCACAGATATAAAACCGCTGTGCATCAGTGTGAGGTTTGCAAGAAAGAATTTAAAGGAAAGTCCAGTCTGGAAATGCACTTCAGGACCCACTCCGGTAAGGAAACAAATAAGTCGGTGCATGTATTTGTCACATGTGAGAGAACAGAAAAGTGTCAGTTAGATGCTTTATGGGCGACCCGTTTGTTATCTCAATGGTCCGTCCACTAAGCCCCGCCCCACTTAGGTACTGTTCTATTCTACCACAGCACACATGCAGTTTAGAATGATAATAGTGGCAGATTTACTACTCAAAATCATTTCTAGCTGATAACTGGCTACAAACATAATATCCTGATAAAATACTGAGGCTTACGGTGCATAAAAGTCAGCATTCTTACCAGTTGATGATCGATTTATTGCAGGATAGTAGCTAGTTAACGTTGAAGTAGCATATCACATAACATGGTTATATGTTTAAGTCTGAGAATATGACCACAAATACTTATATAGGCTGCCAAATATCTTGTAAAATATACAGAGCTGGCAAAATATTATTTACTCACAGATTGATCTTCTGTTTCTGAAGAAATTTAAATATGAATTTTATTCTATTTTAAGCGATTCCTTCTCTCAAACTTTTATGAGACAGTCCGTCCTTTTTTTTATGTAATTTATTTTGAGTATTTTACTTCTAATTTAAATGATTTGCTTTAACCAGTAGTCTATTTATGGCAGTCACATTCTCAGATGTATTGTAATGTAACTAATATCATGTTCTATAGACGTCTGTTTGAACCTTTTCGTTGTCGAAAGCAGACGCACATTGTAGTCGCAGTACAAGACGACGTTCAGACACGTGTTCAGTAACGCTAGCTGGCGATATAAAAATATATGAAAACATCCAAAGGCAGGGAATGGAAGAGGAATAATTACCTCATCAGACATTAATGTTCCATGATTGATCCCTGAATGTTTTGTTTACTCAAGTGATTTTTTTATTTTCTTGCTGTGAAGGCAAAGAAATCATCACGTTTATTTTGAAAAAGCGCAATAACTGATGGTGTTATTTTGAACTTCCGTGTTTATAGGACTGCGGTCCAGCCAAAGACAAACATCTGTTTTCCTCCTCTTAGTTTTGGCAGCGCCTCTCCCGGTTCACTATAGTGCAGATTACTGTACAGCGCCACCACATCGTTAAAATGACGTAGTTTAAAAATGATAGAAATACACACAGTGCAATAGAAATGGCGATGTAAACATACCTCTTTGATGCTCTCTTGTGTTCATGTGACAGGTGAGAAACCCCACAGGTGTCCAGAGTGCAACCAGACCTTTCGGATCAAGAAGACCTTGACAAAGCACATGGTGATTCACTCAGACGCTCGTCCTTTCAACTGCCCCCACTGCAGTGCCACCTTTAAAAGAAAAGACAAGCTCAAGTACCACGTTGACCACGTGCACAGCACCCTTTTCACCGAGCAGCCCCATGGCACACTCGGTGAGGACAAAATAGTCTCCGTTCCTTTTGAGGAGCCCTCGAAGGTATACTGCGCTGAACCGAAGTCAGCCCTCCAGAGCAGTCCTTCTCCCACGAATGTCTGCGTGCCCGTCACTTTAGTTCCTGTCCAGATGGCAGGTGGAGCGCAGGCTGACCCGAACGCTCACAGGGCCTCTTCCCTCTCCTCCCAAACTCACAGCGTTGTGAGCATGCAGGCTCAAGGACAGCAGCAGAACTCTAGCTACCAGGCGGCTACAGACCTGGCGTTCTTAGAAAAGTACACCCTCACCCCTCAGCCCGCCAACATTGTCCACCCCGTGAGGCCCGATCAGATGCTGGACCCCCGAGAGCAGTCCTACCTGGGCACCCTGCTGGGACTGGATTCAGCTTCCTCTGTGCAGAACATCTCTAACTCTGATCTCACACACTGACGCTGCTCAGCAAAACCTGGGAAGGCCCCGTCCAGCAAATTGATTTAAAAATAAGAACAGAAGCTACAGTATTCACCATTAACATATACTCACACTTGTATAAAATGAAAAATTCAGTTTTCCGATAGCTGATGTTGGATCATCTCTGGTTCAAAGTGAGTTATGGCTGAACAGAATGACTTGGGTTTTATGTGTTTTTTTTAAAGAGACAAAGCTTTTTGATTTTTAAGGAGTCAGTTGATTGACGGAAAAGTAATTAATAGCAAATTGGATAAATCATTGGAGTAATTTATCCAGTAAAAATAGCAATAACTTCTTGGTTGTAACTTCTTGATTTTGTTAGTAACTTATGATAAACGATCAAATAAATAAATAAATATTCATAGATAACACAATAATTGCTAGTTGCAGCCTTGTAATAATGATTAAACTTTAAGTAGCCTTAACATGTATTGTAATTTAGGTTCTGTCTGTACAACATGTCACTCGAAGGTTTTGGGTTTGTAATTGTGCGATGCAAGGAAACATATTTCACACACGCAGTGTACAATGATCAGAGGTCGATGTACTTGCCTATGTGTGCAAGAACCTTGATTTAAATACAGATGTTAAGTCTGTGAACTTTGATTTAAAAAATGAAATGACTTGTTAATTGAAGTGGAACAAGATGGATTTGTTCAGAATGAATTGTTGGATAGTTAAATTCCAAACAGTTAATCTTCATATTCTGAAACTTCGCAAACTTTGTGTCATGATCAATAAAATCTGATTTGAAAATATTGATATTTGTGAGTCATTAGGCTCGTGACAGACCGGCAGGATGGATCCCACCTGGAAGAGTCTCATGACCCTGAACAGGAGGAAGTGGATATGGATGAAAGTTGGATGAATTTGAAGTGATTTAGACTCAAAAACTGCCGACACAATCTAGAAAGAGTAGTGTTGAAACACAAGACTTTATTGAGAGGCTGTTACCTCCAGGCTGTTTTCAGCAAATCCAAAGGTAGCAGAATCTTCCCCTTGATGATACAGCCTTAACAAATACTCTGGTGAAAAGATTTTACAAACAAAAACAATATTGTAAAATATATAAATGCATAATCGTGAATGAATAAACAGTAGTAGTGCTTAATGCGAGACACCATCAGCGTAAACGCAGAGCGACTTAACACTCACCATCTTTCGTTCCCACTCGGCACAACCTGCAAACAATCACACAGCAGTGAATGTGGAGCAGCTTATTGACTTCTCATTGGGAGGTGAAGTCTGTCTGATATGTGTATTATTAACATATCGATATCGATTATCGTCAACACCAGTTTATTGTGACACCCCTAAGTACAAGCATGGACGCATCCATGAGTACAATGAGAAATCAGTGAAGTACTGTAAAGGAATAATCTTAAAGTGATACTTACAATCGGAAAAGGAAATGTTTCCATTAGTGCACCGGCTCACAGCATAGTGATTGTTAATCTGGTGAGACTTTTTCACACATTCCAATTTCACTGTGTCACCATCTCTTATGAATTTAACTCCATCATCTATTAATTCATAGACGTGACGAGTGTCCACTGAACAGAAGGTGGCTGCAGAAAGGAAACAACAAAAAATTGTTACTTTTTCCCTCCAGTCAACTTCTTTAACAGACCTTTAGAGGTGATTTATTTTGATTCTTTTACCTTTGCAGGTGGGTACTTTTGACCACGTGCCATCACTGTAACACTGCACTGTGTCTGGACCCACTAGTTTGTAAAAACTAGCGCATTGGTACCGCACAAATATTTCGGTCTTTTCCACAAAATCGCCATTTGGAACTACGGGATGTTTTCCACAATTGCTGACTGAAATAGAAATAATTAAAGTTAATGGAGGTTTCTCGAAACAAATATATTTTAAGCTGTCATAGCAAACTTATTTTTGAAATTTCATCACACATCATGATTTCCCCAGCGTTTCACTGAGTCAAATCTGAAGATAGTAAGGTTGTACTCGCAAGAGAAAATTGAAAACCTACCTCGCCCGTCAGGGTGTGTCCCACTACCAGCAGATGTGTCATGTCCTCCAGAACCACCATGTTCAGTACCCGGTCCACTGCCTAAAATACAGTAGTACATACATATCACCAATTCATATGAAAATACAAGAAACCACTTCCACCTGCAGGTTGTGTCCCACTGCAGGTGATGTAGTGTGCCCCCCCATCTGTTCCCCCCACTGCAGAACCAACAGGTTCAGTACCAGGTCTGGTTCCTCTGCCTGGGAGAAAAAACAATCACATGTACATACAATACATTCACTTTCATGGATCACAAACTGATGTAGTTTTCTTTAAAGGTCCAATAAGTAAGATCTGGCCAGAATTTTAGTTGAAGAACATTCAGAAAATGAGCTACTAGCTTCCTGTCCAACAAAGAATTGACTTTAAAATCCTGCTGTTGGTTTAAAAAGCACTGAATGGTTTCGGGCCAAAATACATCTCTGATCTGCTGCTACCTTATGAACCATCCCGACCCCTTAGCTCGTCTGGGACCGGTCTACTTTCTGTTCCCAGAGTCAGAACTAAACATGGAGAAGCAGCGTTCACTTTTTCTGCTCCACACATCTGGAACAAAGTCCCAGAAAGCTGCAGGTCTGCTGAGACCCTCAGCTCTTTTAAATCATTTAAATCAAGATTGAAGTCTTTTCTATTTTAGATTCAAGGATATTAATCAATTTCCTGCATTTTACTACTGTATTTTATTTCTTACACTGCTTTTTAGTGTTTTAATGAATGTTTTTAATTGTTTTTAAATCTCCTTTTCTTTTGCCTTGTGTTTTGATGGTTTTATGTGAAGCACTTTGAATTGCCTTGTTGTTGAAATGTGCTATACAAATAAAAAGACGTCATGTGTTGTGTTGCAGAGATATCTACTGAAATGAGCAGCTAACCCGTCTTGTAACACCACTAGTTCCTCTAGAAGCGATAGCGAGTCACTGTAGCGTCCAGTCTGCCCTCAGTCCAACAAGAGAGGACGAAGACGTAGAGCTGATGAATGTGCATTTATATTATAGAAGAGGTGATTGAAAAAAGGTTCAGTGGTGTATCGTCTCTATTTTGTTTTACCACTTGGGGGCAGCAGAACAACACTGACATATTATCACCTATTATCAGTTTGCCTATTTACACATACAGCAGACACAACATTAGCAATAATTTAGAGATGTTTCGTAAAGTTTCTGTTTTTTTTGTAATGCACCAAAAAATACAGCAATGTGTGAACAAAGGCAATCAACATGAAAACTGTTACGAGTAAACAGTTAATTTCATTGTTTGAAAACAGTTAAAAACTATTAATGATTAAGTTTAATAAACTATATATTCACCATTTATTAATTCTGTTATAACAAAGTGTTACCCCACTTACTGCACACTGGGCCTTCAGTCCAGCTTCCAGTGATGCAATAGACATATTTCTTGGCGTCTCCTCCCTCTACAGTATATCCATCTTCACATTCATACTGCACTCCTGTATCTGCAGCAAAGAATTC
>NW_022280045.1:8239243-8244270 GCF_004355925.1 Anarrhichthys ocellatus
TTACCACGGTGGCTGTCTTTAACATCTTTTACTTTTGATTTATTATAGCAACAAAATCTGAATTTTCAGTAATTTTCAATTCTTGGATATAAATATTGAACACTATCATTCAGAAATGTAAAACATAGTTTATGCTCTACAGTGTCTTAAAGCTACAGATAGAGGACTTCATTCTTTTGAAGTATTTATACATTGGATGAATATAATAAAGTTGCCAAGGAGTGTTGAAAAAAAACCCATAAAATATTTAAGGTGACATACAGTTTATGCTAAAAAACAAGAACAAAGGCTTTCTGCATCTCAACACTTACCTATACATTCTGGTTCTGGAGACCATGTGCCATTTTGACATGTGCTTGTTGCCCACCAGCCCTCCACTGCTGGTTTACGTCCGTTATCGCAGGCATAAGTGAGCTTGGCTTCATGATTATATGTGTCTTTTTCAGGGACCAAATAACCACCATTCAGTCTGGGAGCTGAACAAGGCTGAGTTGCAATTTGTGCTGAAACAGAGAGCGCTGCAGTGAAACGCTTAAAAAGATAAATAAATAAACTGACAGGTGATATTATTTAATGTTCTTACCGTGAAGCAATCCTGGAAAACAAGCCAGAAGAACAAATCCAAGATACCTTACACACATTTTGTTTGGAATTAAAATATTGCACGACCAAGCAGAGCGAAGAGCCCAGTTGAAATGAAAACCAGTTAATAATTGTTGAGAGTATTTCCCAAAAAAGTTAGGAAACGTGGAGTGATCACTCTGTCTCTGACATCACGCTGTTGCTCTTAAATCAACACATTGATAAAATGCAGCAAGCATGTACATTACAAACACTTACTGCATATTGAAATCAGAGATACGTGTGAGATATGAAGTATAGAACAACACTTTGCCCTGTTCTTAAAAGATTAAAATAAAATCAATATTGTCTATTCGTCTTTTTTCATGTTTCTCATACTATGACTAATATTAATATGGTGAGGAAGTTTCTCATCATAATGTGATAGTAAGTCAGAGTTATGACATAAACAAGTGCAAGTCATATTTATAAGACAGAACCTCATTATTATGAGTTTCTCTTAATCATAATAAAGTATTATTAACAATCATAATGATCATGATATCATCTCCATATTGTGAACACCTTAATCTGATTAGAAAGTTAACATTGTTAACATGCTGACCAAGGATGAAACTGTATAGTGCCCTGAGGCTCTAATATTGTATATGTTATACATGTAACATTCCAGTAAATGTTGCAGCGTTCGGCAGTGTTTCTTCCATGTCTGTTTGCACAGATTTGCACCCACAAGAGTGATTGATTTGTTTAGAGTCCAGATTTCAAAATGATTTCCCGGACAGCTGTGATCAGAGGTCAGTGTTATGAAATACCAAAAAAAAAAAAAAGTCAGGCCAAAGCTCTGCAGGTTAAGTTCTGTCAAAAAAACAACGTTGGATTAATAAACAAAAACAGATGAGGATCCATAATTAATATTATGTATTAACATAACTTCTATTGATATTGATGATTATGATGTGAACATACGATTTGTCTTCGAGCTCCATGTCAGTGTGTGATTGCCATCTGCTGGATCTCTTCATGTGCTCTGCATCGCTTCGTCCTGTCGAAATCACACTGAACATGTCAGAGCAGCGTGACGTCTGATACAACTCTCGAGCCTTTCAGAGGGGAGACAAGGACATGCAATGTCTCAGGAAACACTTGAATAAATAAGAAAGTATTTTTACAAGCTGGAATGTATATAAAATGTAAAATTGTTTTACATTTGTTGTAATTGGTTTGTATTTATTTGTGGGTTGAACAATGCATTTGTGAACAAAATTACTCACAAATTATTATACGTGTTTGTAGGTCATGAAACATTCGTTTTTAGAAACCTAAAGTATGCTGCTTTTTAAAATAATTTACACTGTTAAAAAAAGTGAAATATAGACTAAAAACTATTCTGAATAGTCTTAGTTATAGTTTGTTAATTTATGTGTCCTTTAAAAATAACTTAAGTACACCAAGGGGTATGATTTTTGTCAAGAAAATGTCAAAAGGCAAAAAAAAGTGTGCATTTCTAAACATCTATATTTCTAGCACTATATTGCCTCTAAAAGGTTTAAGGTCACCTATTGTATTGATGTTTTTCTTCAATAATTACTATTTTAACAGACAAAAATATTAAAAGTTTGACACCAAATGTGTAACTTACATTTTAAATAGTTTTTGCCTGAAAAGAATAATAATCAAATGATTAAAACTTACATGTAGTCTATGTCCCTACAGTGTTGCATGCCAGGGGAGAATACTGTTGTAACCATTTTCCCTCAAATCATTTTGATTTTGAGGTTTTCCAGTTCAGAAAAGCCGAAGTGACCCTAGATCATTATTTAATCATAACGGTGCTTGCTCTAAATGTTTTGTGATATTTCTATTATGAATAGCTTTCATCACACCTGTTAATATTCCAGCTTGTTATCGGCTTTTGAATAGACTTTGTACTATCGGAAATAAAATTTAAAAATATATATATAAATTAGTCCTCCAAGACATCCGACTGCAACAAAGCTTTTTCCGGCGACCACAGACCTCTCAAGGGTAGTGTGTATACAGGACATTCATATATGTAGTGTAGATATCTGGTATTAACACTACGTATTTAGTGAACCAGTAAAGCCCTTTTAAAGTGGCCAAGAGTCTGAATGTCTCACTGTAACTAAAGATGGTTTCAGAAAGGAGCATTTAATGAGAATGTTGAATTATATATTGCAGTAATATTTAAAGTTAGTTGATATCGATTTGTCTGTATTGATTTCTCTCTACACTTTCTGTCAAACCAGCTTGTCCCGCCCTAGCCGATTGATGATCATGCCAGTTGCCACACTACACCCAGTAGGCCTACTACATTTCCTGCTCGCACCGTCCAGTGAAGTGAAATAGAGTTGAGAGGCTGAGATAAAAGTAAGACTGTTTTGGACCCGTGTGGGGAAAAAAGGCCTCGATGACAATTACATTAATGTCTGGTTTAGCTCAATAAAACATATTATGAGAAACATCTTTCATTGTATTATGTTCCTGTTAATTTGAGCAAATTGGCTCCATATTACTTGTTTTTGAGGTTTCTGCCTGTGTCAGCCTTGGAAGCAGCTGCTTAATCACCTGTGTGGCCTGAGCAGTGCCGATGAGCACTCATTACTCTACATTCCGGTAACCTCCCCTACACACTTAATCCGTCACCACAGCTGGAGAATAATGCATGCAGAACTGCAGCTTTAATACTAAAGCCTGTTGCCAGGCTACCCAGGCAGGATTCTGCCAACTGACATTAAAACAGTTAAACCGTCTTCCGGAAGTGTGTTGATACCTCCAGCTATGCGATGCCAGTGTGGGGCCACCAGCTGACGTGGCCCCATGCCTGGCAGCGGGAAGCAGCAGATGAAGGGAAGGCCGACGGCCACCAGTTGGTCCTCTTCCCCCAGGGGGCCATGATGGGAACAACGTGCCGTCCTGCTTAGAGAGCATGGCTGGTGATGGAAACCCACCACACACACACACACGGCTCCCTGTCAAAGCACCGGTATGAACAAAGTTGCAAATACATTCTGTGAAAGTTTAAATCTAAACTGCCTTGAGATGAACATCCTGGATTGTTAAATCAAATCCGATAAATAGATTTGATGTGGCATTTATAAAATTGGCTGTAAAAGGTCAAACTGTAAGTAAGCGATATAAACTCATATTCATTATTCAGAAAGCAACTGTTGTTTACGAACAAGTTCACAATAGTAACTTAAAGGTGAGGAGATGTAAATGTTGAGTTTACAGCTCGCTTCAGCTGCCCCCAAGTGGCCAAAACAATCACTTATTCTTGAATTATTTCAGCAAACTGCATAAATTGAACACTAGAGGCCTTAGAACTAGATTGTCAGTTTCACAATATTACTTCATATTTTAGGGAGCCAGCTGATGTTGCTCTATAGTGGTGTGGATTTACCTAAAAAAAAAAAAAAAAAAAAGGAATATTTTGGGGGCAGGCATAGTTGCCCGTTGGTAATCCAGCCTCGTTTCCTGTCCCTTTAGGAAGGGACTCTTCTCCGTCAGGTTGCCTTTACATACATTCATTCTTTTACTACCAAATAAAACTATTAATACAATGAACACTAATCATCTACAATAGGCAGTGCATTTGTTTCTCTGGAAGCTTTATTTGTCAATTTAATGTGACGACTTAAAGCATTACTTTCCATAGTTTTCCTCCCCTAGCACAACACCAACAAAGAAGAAAAAGAAGACTTTAACACGGTCATTGCATGACCAAGAAATGTGCTCATCCGTCAAAAAAAAACAAAAAAAAAACAAAAACTGAGCCAGGATCTGACCGGACTGCTTGAGTGAGCTCATCTCACTGAGCCAGAGCCAGTATCAACAATCACTTACCTGCATCCTCGTCTCTGCTCAAAGAGCGTTGGATCCGACAGGTTCCATCATATCATATATGTACATTCAGACCACGAACACCCGAAAGAAAACAAAAGTGGAAAGGAAGTCTCAGTGGCCGCTTTCACATTTCTTTCAATCTCAACAGTTCTGAGCTAATTCAAAAGTTAATTCAAAAGCCTTTTCTCTTCACCATTGACAACAATGAAAACCTCCTCTCCCTTCGACCCCGTTATGTTGCTTAACACCGCATTTAAATTGTTTCCACAGTATATTGCCTTTTTAATATAAAACATATTTTGGTATTTTTTGGTACTACATGAAAACATTAGAAAACATTTACAACAAAAACACAAACATCCCCTCAATCCCCTCTCCAGTGTCCAGAGCAACATATCCAGCGCATTGCATTCGGAGTCCTCCAGGACGTGTTGGAGGAAGTCCACTGGATTACGTGTTCTCCTTCTCCTGTAGAAGGGGGGATCATGATGGAATATGCGATGGCACCTGCAATGAAAGGGGCTACGTCTGCAAGAGGTGGGCCGAGGACAGTCGGAGGGGGGGGGGGGGGGGGGGGGGGG
>NW_022280045.1:8244370-8256894 GCF_004355925.1 Anarrhichthys ocellatus
GGGGGGTGTGGGTGGGGGGGGGGGGGGGGTGGGGGCGCGGGGGGGGGTCAGGGGGGGGGGGTGGTCGAAGGATTCGTTTGTAGGATTTTCGGAGAGATTTGACGCTCTGATCTGGGCTCAGAACCTGAGGTGAGATTTGTGTTTCACCATGTATCTGAAAAGTGAGAAAGACGAGGGAAGGGTGAGTTTGTGCAATGCCATCATCTTAATGAACATCATTTAAACGGCTGAATGATAAGATGGAGCAGCAAAGGAGTGAAAGAAACAGATGGGTGTACGTAAAATGCTAAAAAATAATAAAGACAGACCTGTCCAGGGTTTCCCAAAAGCGCAGGAAGACGGGTCGGTCCAGATGGCGCCTGTGACGGCTCAGCTCCAGGACGGTCACATCCCACTTCTGCACGTTGGGGTCTATCTTCGCCTCATCATACTTCAAATGAAAGGCTCGGACTGGAGGGGAAACATGCATGCACACATTTATATGGACGCATCTGGTTTGAGGGCAGAAATAAACGAGTCATATTCAGTGTCACGTATAAACCGTGTGCTGTCGGCATTTACCTCAAACAAATATTGTGCTGCTTATCTTTTGCTAGCTGGACGCACAACATTCTGCTTTCACAATTTCATGCGTTAAAGATTTGTATGAAATTATGTTTTTTTTAGTCGATTATAGGGCAAGAAATCATAGATTGCAGGTTTGTTGACTTCTACTCATAACAGCAGATAATGCCGCTAGATTTCATTACTACACAGAACTCTCAAATCCGGCCTGTGAAGGTTGTAGCTGTAGATTTCAAACTTATTTTCACAATTAATCAATTATATATTTAGTTCAAGGTGATGTTCTTAAATGTCTTGTTTTGTCTGAACAATCTAAAACCAAAAGATATTCAGTTTCTAATCATATAAAACAGAGAAAAACTGAAAATCCTCAAGTTGGAGGTGCTGGACGAGCATGTTTGGCGTGAATCAGATCCACGCACATTTAGAAAACTTAAGTGGAAAAAACCCTGAAAATATAAAAAATATAAAAACAGGTGTTTATTTGAGCTTTGTCTGAGGCAGCCAAACACTGCGTAGTACAGACTCTGTATTTTCTATGTGACCAATCATCACTCAAGTTACAGATCATTTAAAGATTGCAGCCACTCTGTCAACATAAGCAACCACAGGCTGATGCCTACTCATGTGTGTTACATAGTTCAGTGTAGCAACACTTTTGAAAGGAGTTTTCTGTCCACATTACTTACTTTTGGCAAAAATGTCGACAGGAGATCCATCTGGCAGCAGCCACGGCCAGCCTTTGAACTGCCAGGCAGGACCCTGCACAAATACAGCCACCACTCGATCCCTGCAGGAAGACACATTCATTGGTTGTTGTTGTGGTGAGGAGGAGACATTTTCAGCCCTTTTTCTACAGCAGGAACTCTCCCCAGGGACCAGGAACCTTTTGAGGAACTCATTGCATTTTGTCAGTTTAATACAGTAGCTAGGGGGGTTGGGGGTTCCTAACCACTAGCCCTATCTGCTATCTGTTAGAGACAGAAGTAACTCCTCAACCATAGGGCTACTCTGCGTATATATATGGGGGGGGGTCCAGGCAATGGACGTGCTCACCAGTCCTGTGGAGCCAGTTTCAGTGGCTGATCAATGATCCGGTAAGGCACAGTGACACTCAGCGTTGTGCCTCCAGGCTGGACCTGGTCTTTGCGCCTCTGAAGCAAAACTTCATTATCGCGCTGGTTGCCCTGCTTCTTCTTCTCTTCTGGCGTGACGAACCTGGTGTCGTACAAACAAGATGTATAAAACTACTTCATCTCATTTTGTGTTGAAACTGTTACAAAAATAATGTTTATTTTCTTGAACTTTGACTGTTGCTTATTCAGTCATGAACATTTGATGTTATAAAGAAACAAAGAAAGATACGATATGAGAGTTTTCAAAGCGTTTTGTTAAAGCTCTGTGTGTGTAATGCAATGCTGAAGGCCTAAGTATCTCTCATTCAACTATAATAAGGAGAGACGACTCACTTCAGGTCCTGAAGGAGTTCCTTCGCATTGAGCATCGTGATGAGTGAGGTGGTGGCAGCGGGGATGATGACGATGGGTGTCCGGGACCCTGTAGAGAGAGTTAAAAACAGGTAGTGTTGTAAAGACAATCAATGAAACGCATTTATATGACACAAGAGAAACCCAGAACCATGAAAAAAATAGACAAAGGTTTGTAAATGAATGTTGCATTACATAATGTCGAGAAACTGCATTTAATATGATGAATACTGAGTGAAAGCAACTTGCCTTTCTTCTGATTGGGTGGAGGTCTGGCTTGTGAAACTGGAGGGAATAGAAAAATGTGAAAAGTGAATGTACACACAAACACACCTGTAGACTCCCTTACATTTGGTAAATAAAATAAATAGGTAAATAAATACAAATGATCCTCGGTGAACCTGCTTTGCTGTTCTACTGGTACAGGTCTGCGTCTCCTGTTACGGTCAGTATTAGGGGCTCAGGTAGCGATACTAGAAAGGTATGGCAATACCCTGTCGTTAAAATGTTATTCCATTACTTCTCCTTTATTACCTTGTACTTCCTGTTATCTATTCGCTGCTGTAGGGCAAACATGTCACAGTCAGCGAGTCTAATCATTTACTACAAACACGTCCGATGCTGCTTTGTTGCGCTCTCACATGTTCTCCAGCATTCTGGGCCTCTATTGGCTAAGGAGTGAAACAGACATGGGATTCTTCTCTCCAAACAAAAGTCTCTTTCACAGACAGTTTCATGCAGAAAACATGCACATATTTCTATGCTGTGTTCATGTGTGGCAGACGTCAAAATTACAGAGACTGTGACCTCGAAGTTTTGTGCTTAAGTTCGTTGTCACTTTTCTCTGAGGGGAAGCGAAAGCGGAAGCTCTGCTTGGTCAAAGCCAAACATTGAGTAATCGTATGACACCTGGTCACAGAAATTTTTTCTATGTTTGCTTTTCTTTCTTGAACAACGTTAAATTACCTTTTGATGGTGCACCTTTAGACCTGCCGAGCCTGAGCAAACACTGTGGAAACCACTTACGTGTCCTAGATACGGGAGATGCAAATCACCACTGCCATCAAGTTAGTTGAGAGCCCGTCTTGCCACACATCCGTAAGTTGTCTTCGTAAGACTTTTAGCAACTACACAGCTCCTAAAAAAATTCTTCTCACTTCACATTTGGATTGTGCAACCTTTAAAAACCCCCATTGTATTACAATGTAAGCAGACACATGCATGCATGTACTTAGATATGTTGAATTAACACCAACCTGGACGAGGGACAGGCTGCAGCGCAGGAGTCTGGGCCTTCCGAGCAGATGCTCCTTCCTGGAAAACATCCAAAAGGTCATATTAATAAATGTACTATGCCTTCAACCAACTACTAAAAAACACAACTCAAGACTGAGACACATGAGGGAGTAGAAGTTGAACAGTTTAAAGGCTCGGACACACCACTGTCTGTGAATGTCTGTGGTAGGGAAGAACTATTCAATCATTTATCGAAGGAGTTCGAGGCTTTAAAAAAAAAAAAAATGTAGAATAAGAAAAAAATTGCATTATGAGGAAACAGAAGTTTCATTTAATAGCTGTGACAAATAGTTTAGCATTTTAGCTTCTTAAATTAACCGCATGACTAAGCAATTACCAGATTTGTTGGCGACTGTTTCAGCACAAGTTGATTTGACTCGCTCTTTCTCCATGACAGGAAAGACACACAAAGCTGTCGCTCAGCTGAGACCAACGTGGCTGTCCAGCCCAGCGAATCATTTCTAACACCACTTCTTTGAAAAGACCACAAGCCGACACCATCAGTGACAAGCAGCCAGTTGACATTTTCAAATGATGTCGTCTCGATTCAATTTACAGGTTAACGTGTGTCCGGAAATGCGCCCGGTGAGGGCCGGCTAGCACCAGGGAGACGTCCCACCGAGCGACCGTGGCTGAGCTGGGTCATGATATTGCTGAACAATCCAAAATACGAAGCTTCAAACTGTTGGAAGAGACCTGAGTGAAGCTCCTGTTATCGCACTCAAAAGGTCCCTTGAAATACATTATTCAAACCATGTTTCCTTCGTACAAATAATGAAGAGTGTGAGGATATTTTACAAGATTCATTTAGAATCTCAACCATCAGTAATTGGAATTCATATGAAAAAGCTAGTAGTACTTGTAGTAGTACTAGTAGTATTTTACTAGTAGCAGATAGCATTCCCTTCCTGTCAACTGAAGCCAGGAAAGTTCATTCCTGCCATTCAAAGCAACACAGATGTCAAAACTGAGCGTCGAGAAAGCAAATGCTCTTAACCAAAGCCGGGGATTAGAGGATAACATCGGCACATTGTCAGCATTTTACGATAACATAATAAAAAAATACTATGAGTGGGCTCCGAGGGCTGTTGAAATTCAAATGCATCTGCTCTTATCTCCTCCCACTAGCTGCAGGGCAGAGTCCATCAGCACCACTGCAGGATCCCTGTCAATTACAGATACACGGCTTGTCTGCAGCCCTTGTACTTCCTGTCCAGTTTAAGTACACTTGCACCAAGAGATCCTCTCCTCCACATCGCAGCTTTACGATACAGATTGCAATGTTGTCCATATATTGGCCGCGTAAAGAATATGGCTCCCAGGAAATACCAGTATGTCTGTTGAGAGAGATGCTTTAAAATTTGAGTGTGAATGGAAAACACAACGTAACCCTTTTTCCCTTTGTCTAAACCTCATGTTATATAGCGATTACATTTAAACATGATACATTTCAAAAGGTGAGCAGAGTGCATCTGAAGGGATCATGACCGCCAATGAGCAGATATGCAAAACAACAAGCACCCCTCCTCCCTTGTCCTCCTCTGAGAAAGAGAAACAATGGCAGGGCAGACCACCATGGCTGAATGAGCACAGCAGACACATTGCTGTAATTATTTGTTTTCCATCACTATCACCTAACACGAGAGACTGGCAGGAAACACATTAAAGACTGCAACTAAAGAGGCTTTTGACGTTTCACTGTCCGAGAAGAACGCTGTCAGCTGACGTTTCACATCTTTCAATCACATTATGCTGTTCGCAAAACTTGAAGTGTCAACATGTCTCCTTTTACTTTCACAGCACGGCAAATTGAGATAATGCTTTATTCCTCTTTCTGGACAGTGGGCGTGAATACAAATAGGTCAGCAGCCCCCTCCCCTCCCCCCCCCTCCCCTTTAACAGAGCAGATAGCAACAGCAGCAGAAACGGCGTGACGTGGTGGGAGAGCGTACTGCCACCAAGCCTGGGGCTGCCTTTTCAGAGCGAACACACAACTCACAGCGCTGCCTCCTCTTGATCTTCCTCCTCCCCCGCTGCTTTCACCCCCTCTAGCCCTATCGCAGACAACACAGCGGCCGCACAGAGCCGAGTGCGAGGGGCGGCTGTATGGGGAGGGTGAGAAGAGGAAATTGGAAACAAAAAAAGGAGAGAGGAGCACATGGGGGGGGGAGGGATGTTAACACGAGAGCCTGTGAATGGAAGAGGAAGAGAGAGAGGAAAAATAGGAACAGCACAGAAACGGAAGAAATGCTGAACGAACGGAGAGATGTAAGGCTTGTATATCATCCTGAGATGATCCCCGTCTGTCCACTGCTGCTTTGTTATACACAATACGACAAGCGAGGACAGTGAAAGGACCCACGGCTGCAGCCAACTGTCAACCACCGACCCTCTACTCCTGTTGGCCAGAGGCAGCAGCAGCACCGTTAGCATCAAGCCTCTCGGGACAATGCGCCAAGACTGAGACTGCAAAACGGGAGCTCTGACACATGTTCTGCACGCACACGCACACGCACACGCACACGCACGTGGTAGATAGCTACGAGTGCATGGAAGAGGACCACATGTACCCACCTTTCTGACTAACAGCCACATGTGGGTTGGGCTAAAAAGGAATAAAATTTGTCAGACGTCGTAGAAGAAATAAATGAGGAAATAAGTCGACCAGTCCAAGCGGTTTGTGATTTGGCTAAGAGCACGATGGACGCAGTGACCAAGAGAGCCATCATCGTGTGAGGATTGTAATTTATTACATTTACAGATGATGGATGCCAAAAAGAGAAGAGTAGTTTGAGTAAAACGGGTGAGTTTAAAATGCAAATGCACATCAACACAGACAAAATGAGTCATGCTGCTAAATCAAAGACTTATTTATTTATAATATATATATATATATATATATATATATACATACATACATCATCCTGTATTGTACAGGATGTGATATATATATATCACAGGATGTGAAGGGTGTGCCAAGATTAAAGGAAACAGATGCTTCAGCTTGGGGTACTTTAAAGGTTGTGTGTAATCCAGGCAAGAACAGAGATCACACCACTTCAGGATGCTAGCAGCAGGCCAGAACAGGTTGGTTTTTCTATAAGAATTCATCATCTGGATGCTGTTCAAGTGCAGAATGTTGAGTTGAGAAAGCAGAACACATTCTGTTTATTCTCATCCTGAAAACAACAGAAGCTAAACAGAAGATGTCCAGTGATCAGTAGTCATGAAGATGTGAAAGTAACGTCGAGAATAGTCTGCAGTTTATTTGTGTCGTACATTAGCCTGCTGTGCAAACATCCATCCATCCATCCATCCATTTTCCTTCGCTTATCCGGGGTCGGGTCGCGGTGGCAGCAGGCCAAGCAGGCTGACCCAGACCTCCCTCTCACCGGCAACATGTTCCAGCTCATTCTGGGGGATCCCGAGGCGTTCCCAGGCCAGCTGGGAGTGTGCAAACACTGAATACTAAAGATGTCTGCACCGTCAATCAGTGTTCCTGCTTCAGAGCGTGTAAGAAGTTTGTCGTTTGTACAGATAGTATTTTAGCATTACGATAGAGAGAGTTGTGCGGGAATGAGTCAATGAGAGCGGTGAGAATGAGAGCCGAGTGCCGTAAAATCCAAAATATTGATAAATCACCCCATAGATTTGACGGTAACGACACAGTCGGGTCATAATTATGTGTTCGTCACATAGGACAACACCTTTCACATAAAGCAGCTTAAATGCGCCATGTTGTATCATCTTGTTGCTCAAATATGTGCCTTCTTGTGTCTTCCAGGCAATCACAAGACATGCAACAATAGAGAGGACTCAGACCTGACAGCTGGCTTGTCGGACAACAATACTGTCTGCGATTGTCAACTGATTTACATACATGGAAATGAGCGATCATAATTGGGGCCAAGGACCGCTGAGCTAACGATTGACATTACAAGCGTGACAGCGGTCTGAGTGAATTAGTCCTGCTGAGACCATGCAGTGGAGACGACGCCACTGCTGTGCACAGACAGCTAAGTTTATCTCTCTCCTCTTACTGTTGGGTCTTCTGGTCTTTCTGGTCCACCAGGTGTGGGTGCCGAAGCGCACAGGTATGCCATGGTGGAGAGGCATTCCTGTGGTGTACGGAGGTAGTGAACTTCACCCAACCACACCCAAATGGAATCCGAGCGCACCACATTCAGCGTGGAGGTTCATCATTGTTCCTCAGCAGAATCTCAAGTCTGACGCTAACATCAGCTCCCCTGAGAAGGAGGGCGTCTCCTCTCCTCAAGGAGACCCAAGTTTTGAAAACACTCTGGCAGCCAACACTAGCCAAAGTGTAGAGGGAGATCTTCGTAGCACTATAACCCACGGGCCTTTCCCTTATGTCATCAATGAGCCAAACAAATGTGCAGACAGCAGACCTGCATTTCTGGTGTTGCTGATATCCACTGAGGCTCGGCAGGTGGAGGCAAGAAATGCCATACGGCAGACATGGGGGAACGAGAGCGTGGCTCCTGCTCTGGGATTCATCCGGCTGTTTCTGCTGGGGAAAAATGAGGGAGAGCTGGGACTTTTACAGCAAAGGATGCTGGAAGCAGAAAGCCGAAGGCATCACGATATCATTCAGCAGGACTTTCTGGATTCCTACAAAAACCTGACCACAAAGACATTAATGGGAATGAACTGGGTGGCAATTCACTGCCCACAAGCCGGCTATGTCATGAAGACGGACAGCGATATGTTCGTGAACACAGAGTACCTCATTTACAAGCTGCTCAGGCCAGAACTGAAGCTGAAGAAGAACTACTTCACAGGCAATAACATGAGAGGCTATGCACCCAACCGAAACAAAGACAGCAAGTGGTACATGCCACCTGAGCTGTACCCAGGTGAGAAGTATCCCACCTTCTGCTCTGGGACTGGTTATGTCTTCTCTGGAGACCTGGCGAGGAAAATCTATGGTGCATCACTAAGGATCCGCCAATTGCATCTGGAGGATGTGTATGTGGGAATATGCCTGGCTGAGCTCCAGATCGAGCCGACTCCTCCACCCAACGAGTTCCTGTTCAACCACTGGAGGGTGTCTTATTCCAGCTGCAAGTACAGCCTTCTGATAACATCACATGGGTTTCATCCCAATGAACTCCTTAAATACTGGCATCATCTCCAGAGTAACAAACACAATGCCTGCATGAACACGTTGAGAGCAGTCAGGACTCACTCAAACAGAATGACCAGAGAGAGACCAGCTACATAACTTATTAAACTCTCCTTGTTACATACAAATAATGAATTATATCTCAGCCCGTTCTGTTCTTACCTTGACACCAAGGGATTAATCCACAAAGTTATTTGGGAAGACAATAAAAGTTCTGCATATATGTTGTGTAAAATCTGATGAAGTGCGTTACGATTATTGTCGAATATTTTATACAAAACAGATGAAAAATGTTTATATGTCTGAGTCAAACCACTGGAGAGTTTATGTACACCATAATATCTTTCAATAGAATACGCTGTGTTTCACTGTGGTGCAAAGGGTTCTTTTTGTAGTAATGTAAGATTTGCTGTATGTGTTTTATATCTGCTGCCTTACAGGTACAGGCGACTCTATAACTAGAGTGGACAGGGTACAGTGCCAATAAATGTTTCCACATGTGTATCAAATAGTCAATGAAGGAATTTCAAAAGCCATGAAAACATGAACTATGCTACGAGATATTGAGAAATAAATGTGGTATGAGCCTTTTTTGTTTGTACAATATACATTTCTGGAAATTGCATTTTAAAAAGTACATTTGAGAACCTGAAGCACAAAAGTTCCCCTTATTACTTGAGTGAGATACCATCTCATGACAACTCCATTTCAAGGAGATACAGCTAACAGTAGAGGATGACGCACCTCAAGTGAGTGAAGGGTAATAAAAGAAAGGCCGCAGCAGTATGGAGGTATAGAAATATACATCATCATGCGGTAACGCAGCCTTAACAAGCAGGAAAAGACACTTGGGCGATGTTACGATACCCAAAATCTAAGACAATATCTTGACTCACATCATGATATTGATATAATATCACTCTATTGCCCAGCCCTACATTGAGGCTTTGATTAGCAGATCTCAATAATTATAAATGGAACATTTACTGGATGTGTGCAAAGTGAAATTGACATGCCGAGTCGCTCTGGATTCATCTTCTTACAACACGAGCACACAGCCAGGTTTTGTTCTTACCGTCACTGACTTCAGGGTCATGCCGTGGTAGGTGCCCATGGTGTCGATCTTGAAACCCTCCGTTTCTAAGAAAATAACACAGGCTAAGTTGTAGATTACTGGCAGAACAAAACAGAAGTGTAATAAAATATAATGCCTTAATATTCTATAACCAATTTGTGTACTGATGTTGTATGTAATTTTATGTATTTTCTGAAAAGTAGAATCCCCGTTACAAATGTAACCAAAGGTGCGCAGAGGATAATCATGATGGTATACGACTGCATGCGTTGCAAATGGGGGAAAAGAGCTGAGAGTATAAACAAGTGAGAGGGAGTAAAAGCTCGGTGATTTTTGTGGGGAACTGTACCAAACATAGACGTTTGTTTAAGTCTGTAGAATTCGATGTGTTGGCCTAGACATCTCTTCAGCACGACAATATTTTTCAACAACATTTCGATTAATTGTGCAGCCCTGGTTGAACGCTGAGTCACACATGGCAGGTTTTTACAGTAGATGGACGTGTTGGCTCAGCGGCGCAGTGTCCTGACATCTTTAAGTGGTCAGTGGAACATCAGTGGCAACTGAAACACACTCAACTGTGCTTATTTTTCTACATAATTGTTTCAGGTATTAAGGAGCCCGGGGAATTAAATCAAGAACTAAATGTGTCTATGAGCCTTCTTATTTGCAGTTTCCCCACATCTGAAAAACCATGAAGATTAGGCCAATTAGACTAATAACTGATTAGAAGGCAGCATATGACACGCAATCTACACACTCAATGAAACACACATTGCACTCAAAGAAACAGTCTTAGTGCTCTTTTGATTTGGCGTTTGGCACCTCATGCTTTAATGCAAAGGAAACTTGCAAAAGCAATTTGATCTTTAAAAAAATGTTTTTAATCAGCTGTTGCAGTAGTACGTATAAACCTACGTCTAATACTAAGATAAGAACTTGTCCTTGGTTAAAACAAAGTCTGGTTTCTGAAGCTTATTTATTTTTTCTAAACAGATTAGTTCACATCATCAACAATTGCCGACATAGCACTAAAACAGGCTTATATTTTAAATTAGGATCGGATGAGACCCACACAGACGCCTGAAATGAATTGGTTTGGCCTCTCTGTGTAGCAGACAAAGGCTCCATTCACAGATCCTACACCTGATGACGCACAGCAGGAGCAACAAACACTGGTTTCAGACAATGAATACCTTTTTTTTTTTTCTTACCTTTAAAAAAAAAATCAAAAAAAAAATCACAAGAATCAAACTACAGTGATACTATGAAACCGTGAGGTTTCCCCTGCCTGGCTACAAAGAGATGGCTATGAGCATGTTCACATAAAAGAGGCGGTTTTTCAGAAAATTACCAATTCCATTGTATTCTTATTGAATAGAAGATACTTTATTCATACCATTGCAACCCCGGCGGTGTGAACAGTGGCAAAGTAACGCAAGGCAATGCATACAGTCTGCGAGACTGTAAGTGCACGACTCACATCACACGACTGAAGAAGACGATTAAGATGTAAATACGATATTAATATATGATAAGAGAATATATACAGATTGTTTTAGCGGTTATATAAAAGTTATTCATGGTGCTGTTAGAATGCTGCTGCACTGCACCGTTAATACAGGTGCGAGATCCCTTTGCATGCGGCAGACCAAACTGTTTTGTTTTTTTACACCTTGTTTTATTTAGCAATGCACCGATATTGATTGGCAGCCAACCAGTGTCATATATCAGAGTACTGGGAGAATTTAGATTATAACGCTGTCATGATATGTACAAATGTAATCTTGTAAAATGTAGTTTTTGGCAAGAAACTTGAATAGATACAGTTGTTTGAAGAAGATGTTTTTACAGGAATATAAATAGACATTAGAGAGAGGGAATTACGACCTGTTTAACTTCCTAAAACTAGCTTGAAGCTTCTTATAATATGCAAGTAAAACTACTAACACCGAGATTATTTTTAATCAAAGAAAGTATTTAAATAAATATACAATTATTTATTTCCAAATAATTTGAATAATGTGTTTTCATGCAAATAACCACTATAGGTGATAATAAAGTAAAAAGATAACATTCACACTGACGAGGGATGGTGGAAATTATTCTTCGGGACAATGGTAAAAAATAAAATGAGTCTAGAGCATTGATGTCAATAATAGTTCTTAGAAAGAAGATCAGAATGTGCAAAAATGGCAGGTCAGAGTTCAAATAAATCTGAATCACCCAAGAAAATTGCAAGTTATACATCTGTAGTATTAATAATCGTTCTTGTTATCTTGATTTTATCCGCATTGCGAACAATATGTTAATTAGTCAGCAGAGCTTGCCTGCCTCGGGTAAAGGGAAGCAGTGCTTCTATTTTACCTGCCCCAACATCGAATCTCACTTCTGAAGGTGGTCTGATCAATACAATGTGCATCTAAAGCTCCCACTGTCGTGTGCTTGTTGATACCGGGTGTAAATGGGGTGAATCAAATCCAAGTTTTGTTGACCCACAGATCAATGTTCAGTTAACTACGCTTTCCTTGAATGCCTCGCGCCCATACAGATTTTTTTTTAAAGCTTCCAGATTAAAACTCAAGAATGAAACTCACCCTCTTTTCCTTTGAATCGCTCCTGATCGTATCTGTTGTAGGCAGCTGGGACAGGCTGCTTGTTCCTTAGGGACGGGTCCTGGAAACAACATAAAACACAAACAATTCATTACTTTACATACATGTCACAACACTGTTTACTCAACACCGTAGTAGTTATTTATAGGCTTGCTGCTTGTAGTTATTGTTAAATAACTACAGACAACCTTCCAGTTGATGTCAAGCTTGATATATTTGAGAAAAGGAATGTGAGGAAAAGTAGCAATTGACTGGTTTATCCAAGTCATGCCCTTTTAGAATACAGCTATTAGTCCACACACACATTTACATTAAACCTTCTGGAAAAGAAGAAACTGGAA
>NW_022280045.1:8257294-8400952 GCF_004355925.1 Anarrhichthys ocellatus
CAGAACTTCTCCAAGAAATATATATATATATATCTGTCTATATATGTATATATGAATTTCTGTTCTCACCACTTGAGTAGTGTTCTGTGCTGGTCTCTGCTCTGGTGCTCGCCCTTCTTCTCTAGCTTTCACTGACTGAAGGATGGCGAAGATGTTCTTGGAGAAGTTCTGCGGAGGAGCAATACAGATATGGTGTGATGAGTTCAACACCCTCGCACAACATTATCATCATTTGGTGAACACTGAGGTTTGAGGGTCCTAACCTAAAGGCTTGGATGTAAACAGATACACCACATGAAACTGCCCTTCATTAGAATAGTTTAAAACACACCTGCATAGTAATTATGTGCTTTATTATTACATAAGAAAACATTAAATACACCGTAAAGCATCATCTACCGATATATTAGAGTGTGAGAAATGGCCAAATTAACAGAAGGAAAGGCCAAAACGGAGTAACAAAACAACATAGATTTAGCCATCTTGGTGCAGACATTAGATGTGGAAAGTGATGTATAGGCTGCCAGAGTAATTGCTCCAAGCATGCAGCCACTCAACACTATAGTGGTTTGAGATGAGCATGTCAAAGTCCTTCAGTGGCCCAGTGAAAACCTTAGTTTTAGAGTAAATATAAACTGGGTGAAAATCATTCTACTGCTGCCATCTAGTGGTTGAAATGTTCACCTCGCTACACAGATTTATTTATTTACACAGTTGGGCTCTCGAAGCATTTCCCACACTCAAGGCCATTGTCCCAGGGAGTTGAGCGGGTTTGGTAAAATAAGACAGCTGCTTCAGAACTCAGATGTGTCCAGTAAGGTGGTCTTGATCCAAAATGTTTGACACCAGTTCACATAACAATATGCATTTCTGGTGCAAGTCTACATCAGTATGAACCTTCTCAAAAGAGAGAAGTGCCTTGGGGCTGAAGGCATTGATGTGTGGTTAGAAAAACGGCATGTTAAATAAATACCTTTCAATGTGCATGACTTCTGCTGTTGAGTCTTACAGTAAAGCCTCCCACTAAACACACCTTTGACTCGCAATGCACAATGTTGGATATGATAATATTTTCAGTTTGTCCGATACCGTCGATGTACATAATGGCAAATGTAGGTTTTTTAATAGATAAATAAAAATCAACAGATATTTGGACAACTGGACAAAAAAAAAAAAAAAACGGTCTAAAATTCAAAATGTTATACTTTTACTTTGTTATTGTCACCTATCATGGTTATTTGCATGAAAACACACAACTCAACCGATTAGGAAATAAAGAACTGAATTATTATTTAAATATCTGCTTGGATTGAACATATTTTGGCAGCATTAGTCTTAACACAGAGTTTACTCGCCCCAGGCAAGCGTTGTATGTCGAGCACTGTTATACGAGAGGAAATGTTCATTTCTGGCCGATATTTCACTTTAAAACATTTTTCTGCCGATACGTATGACGTGCCGATACAGTGCATCCCTTCCTTAAAACCAAAAGTCATGCAACACTACAAAGCATTGCTACACCCCCTGTTGGTTTTTTGGAGAACAACAAAGTAGGCACTTTCATCACACAAAGGGTCAGTGAAACAATGCTTTCCTGATCAGACTTTATTCATTAAATCTAATTAGCAACCCGTGTAATGACCCCGTCAGGACCGAAATCAAGGTCCAATAATGAGCCAATGTGCAGGTAACAATACAAGAAAATCCCTAAATTCACATGGTAATCCAACACGGATGTATTTGAAGGAACAGTCTGACATTTTAGGTAGGAATTGCAATGTATTGCTGCCAAGAGAGAGAAAACTGTGTTTGCATAGAAATATCACTGCGATTGGATAAAATTATCTCTGACCTTTCCAGAGCTCTGGAGAATGGTCGTCCTGGTCCTCCAAACTCTCTCTCTGCTGACAATATCTCTGGTGACATCCATCTCAGCGTCCACAAAGCTTCTCTGCTTCAGGGTTATGTCATCATCCAGATCCGTTTTGATGGTAGAACGTTTCTTGGCCATAATCTTGGCTTTGATGGCCGCGATTTTCTCCACTGACATGGCCTCAGACAGGGATCTGAAAGAGAAGAGAAGTTAGGATCGTTTGAACAGCTCGCTGCTTCAAGCAGATGGTCTGTGGGTGTCATTGTGTAGTAATGCATGACGTCCAGCAATCGGATTAATATTGATCAGTTATTACTGACACTGTGGTATGTTGAATATATCTCAAACTAATCAACATTGGAGCGATTATTGCCTCATACAGAAAGCACATTATGTATAAATGAGGTCTATTGTACCTGATCTGGTCAGTCTGCACGATGCCCTCTTTGTGACCCTCCAGACGGGCAGCCAGACGCTCCTTATCCAGACGCACTCGTTCCTCATCCTTAAAAGCAGTGTACACACTATTAGCAAAGTGCTGGATAAAACAACATGTGACCATTGCCAGGCTGGCCACAACAATTGTGTTTTTTTTCACTGCAACTAAATGCATTTCAATAAATACAAACCATAAACGCAGACCATTTCCTTTTTCCACCGACATACTGACTAAATGGACAATTAAATGTTTCAACAAGCAAAGAAGTGAGTAGAATGTTAAAGCAACGTTTAGTGGAAGATATTTGACGTCAGTTTACCTCAATCCTGGGTTTTTTGGCTTCAGAAGATACCTCATCAGCTGCTCTTTTCACTAAAAAAGCAGAACGGTGCTATTACTTCACAGCACAAAGTCCATTTGGTTGTGTAACAACTTTCCTGCCCGGACTACAATCTACGTCTTCCCCAACTACAACCCCGTTAATAGAAAATATCTGTGAAAATATGACAAACCAAGGGTTAACAGATAAAGGATAGCAGAAGATACAATTTATTAAGCTGTAGTCCAGATTTCAATACCAACAATAAAGCTAAACAATTATTACCGCAGGTGAAAATAGCTCTTTAAACTTCATGCAAACAAATATGACGTGAGCTTACCTTGCGTTGGCCTTTGCAAACCTATTTCTATAGGTGCACTTCTGTCAATACTTGTCGATGTAGCTGTGAAAAGACAACATTATAAACTGCATTAATAAGTTACCAATTAGACCAACTACAGCGAGGCTCCTTCTCGTAGGGCTTTATCAAGCTGTCATAATGTTTTTGTCAATCAACACAAATAAGAAATCATGACAGAGTATTAATGTGTTGAAGGACATACAAAGAAAATCTTGACATCCTGCACAAGTGTTACTTACAACTCTCGCCATTGAGGTATGACAGCAAGCCTTTTCGATCAGGTCGTCTGACTACAGGGATGTTCTCAGTCTAACAACAACATAAAAGCATGTCACCCAAAAACACTTTCAGGGCAATTTGTGGGAAGAAAAAAAAAATGCTTCATGAGACAGAAATAATAGATTGTCATATAATAATGGCACTGAGGTAGTTACACGAGTCACTTACTGCAGCTCTTCGCACATACGATGGATGTGGAAGATGCACATTGTTGAGCAAGAACAAGATAGAGTCCAAAGTATAGTACTCTTTGGGTTGTCCCTCTTTACCAGTACTGAGGGTAGAAACACAAGCAAAGAAAACTTAAATAAAACACTCAAACCTCAACGTTATTTCTTCGAGTATATGACTAAAATGAACACAGACTGCTTCAGGTTGCACATTCGAGTTAAACTAAAGTGCACAAGTCTGTAATACGAAGTAAATATAACGCAAGTTGAGTTATATGCTCAAAGTAACGAAGCACTGGATCTGAAATCAACTTAATGCAGAACTATTAACAGTTACACGGTTGACTAACGTTAATCTACTGACTGACGTTAATCCTTCTGCAACCTCATTCACAGCGTTACATGGCCAACGTTAGCTTTTTAACTCGGTAAACAAAGCTGCTTTTAGTCACGACTGATACCACGAACTACAGTCTGTCTGCTGGTCCACTGGACCCCATGACTTATCGGGAACACAACTCAAGGACTGGTTACGAGTAGTTAGCATCACATTACAGTACGCGTAGCTAGCAGCACATCTCTCATGAACACATTTAAGTTTTAAAATATTTACAAATTGTAATGTATATATAATAGGAAATATGCCTCGTGGTTTAAGACACAATACATACGTATCACGCCAAAGTATTTAAAGAGTGCTTAAAAAGTTTTAAGTACAACCGCGGGGAGCCGAGTTAGGTTAGCATCTTAGCATCTAGCTAGCGAGCCTTCCGCCGTTACCAGCACCGCAAGGCACTGCTGAGCTTCAGCAGCGGGCCTTCAGACGCGATTCAGAGATAGTTTGGCGCTGACATACCCCCAGATTATGTAGTTGGTCTTCACATTTTTCGGCCAGGAGAACTCTCCAAATATAACTTCATCTCCTTTAGCGACGATTTCTTTTTTCTGGATGTTATACTGACGGAGAACACTCAGCACATCCGCCATCTTCAC
This sequence comes from Anarrhichthys ocellatus, assembly GCF_004355925.1. Taxonomy (NCBI): domain Eukaryota; kingdom Metazoa; phylum Chordata; class Actinopteri; order Perciformes; family Anarhichadidae; genus Anarrhichthys; species Anarrhichthys ocellatus. Next base: position 8,261,729 of record NW_022280045.1, read on the forward strand.
TTGTCTTGATGTGATGTTTGCAAGGCCCCCAGTTATTAACACCATGTGGCCTCGCAAGATGCCTGATCTGTTTACAACTTTTTAGACCACATTTTTTCTATATGTTTGCCAGGTCGAAAAAAAACATCCGACGTTGATAAATGTAACTCTTGATATTAATTAGATGGTTTGTTGACACTGGTAAACACAGTACTGGTAGAGTCCCAGTGCCTGGCTCAAGGATACTACCACAGTATGGACACTATCGGTCACAGCCCTTATAACCAGCCACAACAAAATATGTTAATTTCCAGGAAGACAGAAAAACAACAGTATTTGAAGAGCAGCTAATTGTTTATTCGGGGTTTACATTGCCACTACATTCAGGTACTTGCATGTTAAGCACAATGGAGGTAACAGAAGTTTATCGTGGTGGTGAAACATTTGTGATCTACCATACTTCCTAATAACTATCTCTTGTGCCAGACTTTCAACTACAATCGTTGTATTAACGATCAAATAATACAAACATTTTTGCTTTATAGCATTTTGACTTTTGGGAAAACAGGGGACATTGTCTCATCATTGAAACTGACAGTATCGATATGTGTGGACAAACATTATTCACAGTAACATGGTCAGGAATGTATTCCTCTTTATTCACAGTCAATTGCACCAGAATGAATGAGTGAATGTTGTCAGCAATTATTACAGCAATTAGTGTAGACTAAAACAAGAAGCACTGCTGTGGTTGTTTGCTTGGATTTCTCCAAAATGAATTAGTCCCTAACTGCAAACAGTGTGTTTATTCAGTCTTTGAAGAAATCTCCATAGTTACATGTTTTACAAAAGTACATTCATTTTATTTTATTCCCGGGAAGGTAGCAGTTATCTCTTAGTTTTTGCATAACGAACATTATTACATAAAAACGAGGGAAATATCACTGTGCTAGCGGATTCAGTCTCGGTAAACAGTTGTTAAATAACATGGTCGTCTCTGGAGAGAACAATACAGTGAAATCAAAATGTTGATGCACAGAATTCTTTCTCAAAATTACAGTAAATGGACTTAAAGACCCAAACATTGGCATTGTTGTCTCACAAAGGAACATTTAAATAGTCCCTTTCCAAATTGTACAATCACATTTAAGAGCACCAAGGATATTCTTTTATAGGATACATTCGACAAGGGCAGAACAGACAACTCAGTTTTAAAATAAAGTCGAAAATAAAATGTAAATACAACCAAAAACTGTACCAAGGCTAAAGACAAGAGTTGTGTAAATGGATTTCTAGACATGAATATTACTATTAAAAATATTTTCTGAGCAAATTAATCTAATTATTTTTTGAAATGTCAAACGAATACATTGCAGTGATTTGACTTTGTTTCAACTCCTCTGTTTTACAGTATATTTGTTCATCCTTTATACTAATGCTACATAGGAATGAGGGACAGGCTTTCACATTTAAAATGCCTCTACCAACCTGCTAAAATCCTACCATAGATAAGAAACAGCAGCAAATTCAAATAAAATAAACCTACAGTTGCACTAAGCCTCAAACATTCCAACTCTTACATTGTTCCTCTTATTAAATCTGCCAACATCTTGCTATACATGAGTGGACGTTACTGTTCAATGGATAAGTGTCTCACCAAGAATCATCAAAGCACTCAACATACGGTGCTGTTTGCACCTAAACTTAAATATCTCATCACTTCCTTTTCAAATTTCAGGATAAAATATACACACATAACATTTCCAGTGTTGTCCAGCCAGCTGGAAACTTTGTCAATTGACTCGTAAGTTACACGATACAAAAAGGGAAATTGGAATTGTAAATGTCAACGTCAAACATTATTTGGGTTAGTGCTGTTTTAGGGCACTCTAATGCTAAGTGAGCCACGCTGGTACACCGTGTGCCTTCCTTTTGTGCTCCAATGACACGATTAGGAGACAGATCACATACGTAATCAGATCAGATCAAGGGCTAGGTTACGAATGACACTCAAAGCTCCAAGATCGAAGCCACAGATGCTCATCAAACCCCTGTCCTGCGTGTCTGCAATGGCATGGCCGATGGAAGTCAGCCCACACATCACCAACTTGAAACTGGCTCCTGATTTCTGTTGAGCAAATACACATACAATCAATGTTTCTGTTTCTGGTCATTGTTTTTGAGAAAAGCATGTGCATGTTTGCTTTTATTCACTTAAACATCGTCCCTTCACTCTTCTGTTACTGATGAAAGCCAGTTTGGGCTCAAAATGTTACACTTTTCTTTTTAAGATAAAGACAAAGTGTCAAAGGGAGCAGGTGACGGTGTTTCAGTAACTGTCATATTTACAGGAACATCGATTGATTCTCAAGAGAGCCCCGGAACATCAGCATTGATGTACATGTGAAAAGGAACCTCATCCCATTTGCCTCATCAGGTCTGTGCCCATCAAATTTCAAACACATTTTTGTGTAAGCCTATTTTCTAAAACAATCTGTATCACAGAGGACTAGGGCTGTCCTTATTTAACCAAAGAAATTCTAACACTAATCACATGAGCTTGTCGACTAATCAATTAGAGCACACTGCTCAATATAATCCCCTGCCTAAGCAGACACAAATTAATAAATGTACTTGTCTATGCTTCTTTAGAGACTCCACTGGGCTGGCAGTGAACATCCACAATGGGTTGTTGGTCAGAATGATGAACACATCTACAGCTTTCCCATTCTCTGTGGCCCACGTGATGGGAAGGGTGCAGTCTGTGCTCCCACCCGGGATCTGGAACATACAGTATGGTGGGACGGTCAGACACAGAACTCAAGAGAAGGACATGTTCAGTAAAGTAAATATGAACACAATGCTCGTTTGCTACTGTAACAGCATGTAGTCTGTAGTCACAGGTGGTTGTAAGATTACCGATACTGTAAATCATTTCTTACTCTTTGATGATGCGACGTACCTTAACCAGTTCAAATGCTACTTGTGGAGTCATGTCAGCAGAGACAGAGCAGGGAACCAAAGCCCCTTCAGAGTAGGCCAGCACATGATAGTCTGCTTCTGTCCTTGCGAAAACCTGTGCCAGTCACAAAAGGTCAAAAGACAAGCATGACATCACTATCATAAAAATACCTGTCACACAAATTCACATACATAGACAAAGGCCTGTGGACTAAGATGATCGCACTACGGAAGGAATTTCACAGGAATCTATAGTATGTGTCAACGGACCAATTCCTCCGCCCACGCTTCCCTGAAGGATGGGGTGGCCCAAGCCCTGCTTACAGACCCAGCTGTTCCAACTGGGACAGCACTGTGCAGAGTCTAGACATCTAGCTCTAATATTGTCTCACCATGGTAATAGCTGCAGCGGCAACAACAGTGCTGACCGACGTCCCTGGGACAATGCTGCTCAGCGACGCACTTACGTCTACTGCCACTACGAAGCGTTTACCCACAGGCTCCACATTCTGGGGACAGAACCGCAGAAGTTCGAGAGGTTAAGTGTTAATTAATGCTGTTGCTTGGGTCTGTGAGATGCTGTGAAAATAAAAAGGAACCTACCATAAAACTCTTGTAAAAGGCAGAGTCCATTGCTTTGAGGATGCTGCTGTCTGGTTTGTTTTACCCAGATAGCCTTGGCGTCTTTTGTAGTTTTCAGAAGACAAGAGTAGGTTGAAATGGTGGATCTTTGCCTGGTGATTTCAAGACAAGCATTACGTATTTGAGCACCGACTTAAGTTTACATAAAAACCCAAATGTTACTCAATTAGCTAGACCTTACCTTCGTTAGTGCCGTCTCGCTCTGTATTCTTTCACATACGGCTTGCGTTTCTGAACTTCCTGGTTCAAGAATTTTGTTTGACGTCATCTTACCCAAGATCTTCAGCACTGATTGGAGAGGCATTTCCTTCAACAGAGCTCTCCATACCTCCAGAAAACAAACACATATTGCCTTTCAGTTGCTCTGATTAGAAAAAATGTATTTCTAAATGACAAATGCAATGCTGTTTAGCAGTTAAGTGTCCCACCAGCCCACTCACCTGTTTGGACTTCAGGTGGTCTGTCAGCAGCTGTTCCCTCTCCAGTTTGTGCTCCTCTATTAAATTGATGACCTCCGTTTCATCACAACTGTGCTTGACCTTTTCCACCACTTCAAGATACGAAAGCACTTTGACCACCTCTTCTGAGTTCTCTTTGTCAGAGTAAGTAAGCTGGACTTCTTTCCATCCTTTTGTGACATATTTGCTGATCAAGGCAATTGCTGAAAACACAAAAGGTATGGCCATTGCAGTCTTACTTCCTTCCTTATAAATATACAGGTACGTTAAAGCAGTAAATCTTACAACATAGTAGCAACAGTTTCATTTCTTTGAAAAGTCATTCATTTAACTTGATGGTCATTGTTGAGGCTGTAACTTTTAGCGTCTTTCTGTCAGTGTTGGTTAGCGTCATTGTTAGCGTTTCTCTTGGCTTTTTTTGGTTTATCATCATAACTTTTGAGGAATTATTCCTTCTGTCTTTATATGACTTTGTAGCATTTCAAAAATGATGATTGTAAGATTCAAATGAAGCTCACTACTGCTAATTTGTAATTAACTTAGCTGCCTTTCTAATTTGCAGTTGTCACTGCCTGTGTTTCTGATCCAGTAGTCACAAAAATGTGACAAAATTGAAAATAAATTGGTAATCATGAGAAGACAATCTACAACAATGATTTAAAGACCCCACACAGCATATTTACTCAATAATCGTATAATGTGGGTCTGAGTAAACTCACCTTCATTAGCCGGTTTAGTGTGAGAAAGCCTAAATAGATCCTGATGTGACCATCCCTCTCTCTGGTTACATTTGGTCACAGTCGCAGCCAGACTCATGGCATCTTGCTCATTGTACCAGTCAGACACGGCTTTCCTCGGGGCTCGTCCCCAAATACCACACTTCATGCCCTCTTTCAATTCCTTCTTTTTCTGGATGAAAGAAAACAGGCTGGCAGGGTCCCGACAAACTTCCTTCAGGGCTTTGAACGCTGCCTGTCTGGTCTTCAGCTCCGGGTGCTGGGAGCACAAAGTCAAGGCAAAAACAGAGGGGTCGAGTCTGACGGCTCGCCCATCCTGAGAGAACCTTTTTATCTCCTCCAGCACCTCGGCCCTCCTGCTCTCCGTGCTGACACGACCCTCTTCTCTAGCGGTGTATACGTCTCCCTCCGAGCCATAACAGAGGAAGCGGCGTAGTCTAGCTTTGTCGCTGACCTCCCATGGACAGCCATCACCTGTTGAGTCAGGGAGTGGTTGCTCGATGAAGATATTGTAGCACTTCCCGATGGCTCCATTGTAACACTGGATAAGGCCAGAAACAGAGCGATGAGAGGATTTTTATTAACTTTTATATTCATTGGCAACAGTGACTGGCTGAGACTTAATGAAAGAACCCCTAAACTTTATAGAATGATGCCATATTTCATTTTTCACATTCTGGTGTGAGGTTAAAGCAGCATGAAACACTAACTCGTGCAATTTTCTAAATTATATCAGTTTGAGCTTCAGTAATCTGTGTAGACATCAAAAGCCACCCGAGAGTCTAATCTTACATGAACACAAGACAACGTTCGCTTCGCTTACAACATCACTCATTGCTTCAGTGCATCGATAAGAATAACTTAAAGCCGATTGCAGGACATGATGATAAACATCCGACAGATGACAGACACAAACTGAGCTGATAATTGAAGATGCTAGCAAACCATCACTGTTATATAACTTAGCTTGTCAACATTCAGTCAGCTATATAGTTACCGTTTCAGGCTCGCTAACTTAGTTATGCTAGCAGAGGAGGGCATGTCTGCACAGTTCAAAGTTAACAGTCAGTTAGCAGTTAGTTAATTTAAAAATGTTATATTCTAACGGTAGCTTACTAAATCACGGAGCAACGGTATCCAACCGACTCCTCACGGTTCTCAACGGTATAGCAATGTTAGCCACCCGACCTCCTCAAACCACAAACTATCAAGTCTAACATCTGAGCTTTCGAGCCCCCGGGACACCGGGACACCGGGAGGCTGGTCTTGGAGCAGCTTGCCTGGGATGGACAGCTGGTTACCTAGCTACGGGGCAACCTCAACTAAATAGTGTTGGCTTTACTGACAATATATCAAAACATATCGGTAAACAAATACATGATATGCACACGAACGTACCACAATATAGCCTATGTGCACAATGGTGAAGTTTTCAATGTGGCTATAGCGTTAGATGCAAACAGGCCTCCCCTCTTACCGTCATTGAGATGATCAAGTCGAGAGTGCTGCCGCGATGCATGCTGGGATACAGAGTCCTGTCTTTTTCTTGGTCGTGTCCCTCCTGTCAAATTCCAATTCCTCCACCCTCCCACCTCATGACGAAGTGAACTCCGTCTGTAGTAACGCGCACATCTGAGTGAAGCACCCTCCTTTAAGGTGAAGGCTATAATTATGTATACGAGTACAATATATAACAAGAGTGCAAATAACAATGCTTAAAAATGGAATATATGATTATGTGTGTAAAATTGCAAGACAAGTAAATAAATAAATAGGAATAATTAAATGGACACAATAACTAAATGCAGTATTAATGCCAGAATAAAGCAGAACAAATTATTGCACTGTTAATTAAGTCAGTATTGTGCAGTTGAAGATATCAATGAAGATATTATGGCTATTTGTAATAAATAAGTGTGTGTGTGTGTGTGTGTGTGTGTGTGTGTTGTAAAATAAGTATAAGACTTCACAATCAAATGGAAACATCTACCATTTGCTAGACTAGACAGGGGTACATTTGATCCTAAATACAATGTGACCTTTAAAGTTGTTAACGCTAGGGTTGGTAATCTTGATTCATTGATTACTGTCAGGATGTGATGAGAATTTCCCCCAAAATATCAAAAATATTGTTGAAGAAGATTACCAACCCTGCCTTTAATGTCTGTATGACAATATAAATGTCTATCTTAGTGTCGTCGAGCACTTTACGAGTAAATATTTGTTTGGGTAATCGGATGGAACCATTTGTACCGAATGTCTTCCATGATGAACACAAAACAGCGTTACATGTGGTTAGAAAGGGGAAGCGGGTTAAGTCAGCGGCACAATCCAAATGTGCCCCCTGAGGCCTTAAGCCCTGAACTCTCAGTGACTAAACTGACGTCACCTGGTAAATGGAGTGTGAGAGGCTGCAGGGGCTTGCAATGGTATAAATACAAAAGGGACAGCAGTTTTCTGCAACCTACATTCCTCTAATGTCCCAAATTTAGATCAGGAATTTAAAAAAGTTTTCAGGGGGGACTTACCCATGAAACCCCCTCCCTATAAGCTAAGTTTTAGGACTTACGTGTTTCTCAAAACCTGCTTTGGGCCATGGGTGTAACTGGCAAAACGAATGGTGACTGAATTCCATTTAGCTCAATTAAAAAATCAGCACAAGTTGAAATGATAAAAGAAAAGCATTTAGAATCACTGTTAGTTTTCTTATTCTCTTTACCACAAGACATTGCTTTCAAATGGACGACTGACAGAATGTTGAAACTCTTTTTCGTTAACAGAGCTTATTTTAGCCATGTGTTTTCAAACAAACCACAATTTAAATCATAAACGCTATAACTTGTTTTCTGAAAATTTTGAACCCAATAGCTCAAAGGTTTTATTATGTATGTATGTATGGAAGTTTTCCCAGTCACCACTGGGTGGCAGTAGCACATCAAGTGTAAGGACACAGGATACATTTTTAATGAAAACATAGGTAGTTGTTTTGCTCACTTTATAAATAAATAAAAAAGTTGCACAATTTGTATGAATTTACTAAAAATTAAAGCTTACGTTGACTCATGATGCATACAGGGCAAAATCATTCAAACTTTATTAAATATTGTTTAAGTGCAAAATCACAAAATACACAACGGTCTTGCAGTCATGTGCATTTCACTTGTATAAAACCAGAAATATTTACATTCTAGACTTTGTCTGTCTTAGCAAAGTGCCCCAACATGTTAAAACACAGTCTAACATGTGGTGGACGAGGTGGCACCGCCTGCAGTGTGTTATGTCAATCGCACTGGCACTGCTTTCAGTCTTGTCAGACATTGTGTTGTTGAGGTAATGTTTTAAGGGGAGGGGAAGTGCCTGCACAGTTTCTCTCAAAAGCAGTTCCTGAGCCTGCGTCCACTTAACACCATCAACATGCATGGCGTCAGTCCTTGTGCAAGAGATACACCTCACACTGCAGGCTGATTGGTTTTAAATCATGCTGCATTGGATCTCCGGTGCTCCTTATCTTCAAGGCCTTTCTGTGCTTCGGAAGGCCCCTCTGCTTAGCAGCTGCAGCAAGCAGGACTTTGTATTGCTCGGACTGTAACTATGTTGATGTGGTTTACCGTAAATGATTAAGGTCAGCTTGTTTTGGACTTTAACTTCTTGAACCTTTTCTAGAAAATTGCAATTCTTGTCACTTTTACAATCTACACACTGAATATTTATACGTAAATTAATTATGCTTTGCGTATATTTAGGTCTGAGCATATTTTGCTGCTAGTTATTATTGAGTTTGAGTTACCTCTCTGGGAGACTTGTTACTCTCCGTGTTAGCTCCTCCGGACGGTCAGAGGTTTTGAACTCTTGACAGGCGAGCCAGAAGTCCAGATTTTCCTCACAAAACTCTGATTTCAGAAAGTCCCAAAATGCTATTCGTCCACCTTATACACAAGGGGACATAATGCCATTATAAAGAGAACGGAAACCAACCGTGGTATTAGTTTTGTGTTGCTTGAAAGCGAATGAAAATTACATTTCTGGGAAATGAGTGTCTCCAGAGATTCTCCCAGTAGGCATGTTTCATTTGTTTCCTGTCTGCAGATGGAGGAAAAGTAAGGTTTTTGTGAACATTTTAATGAAACAATATTATATATGCAGTATGATTAAAACAACACCTTTTTATTTTCCTCCATAGTAATGGACTCTGGATGAAGTCATGTATTCTGGATTTCCATGCGTTATGTCTACAAGAGAGGATAACAGCATTGAGAAAGTCTGACTTCCCCAATAGCCTTTAATTAAAATAAGCCTGATTGCAAATGATACACACTGTACTTACATTCTCTTTGTGTCCCGGAGGTCCAGAGATGTCTTAGAGAGCCCGTTCATTGTTGAATTTGAGTTGCACTTTCTCCTCTCTGAATGACTATTTGACAGTATATGTCTCAGTATGCATGAATCCTCAGGAGAATTTTCTTTAGATTCAAGTGAGATTTCCAACCTCACCACTGGTTCCCGACTGCCTCTTCTTACTGATTGTCAAGTTTCTCCCTGAACTACAGGCTCTCTTTGTCTTGCTATCTTTAACCTCTGTTGACATACTGCCTGATTGTTACGAAATTCGAAGAATACTTTCAGTGCGTCAAACCTTGATCTCTTCCTTAAAGTTTAATTATAGAACAGAAGTATGCTGTGTATGACAACCCCCGTCACATTCTCCACGGTTAAATGCATGACATAGTTTCTACTCAATTTAGCTCACCTTTCAAGTCTCTGCTATTTTTAGGCAGAGGTCACGAGTTTCTTGAAGCAGTCTTTCTTTTTTCAACGCAGTTGTGTGTCTTTCTTCTTTCACAGCTCCTGGATTACCTCCCCTCCATTATCACTGCTGCGTCTTCATGTTTTCACTTTTTATTTTTTTATTTAAGCTTCTTTAAAATGCTGTCAATTCATGACGTTATATTAAAATGAACATCTTTCTTTTTCCTTGAATTTTTTGTCAGTTTTGCAAAAAAAATGGTATGCCTGCGCATGTGTCATACCCCATAGTTTAAGACCATGTCCCAGCCGTCATTTAATAAGCCTTGGGTTTTAACCTCGAATTCGCAGTTTTGGCTTTCACCACTTTTCGTTTTTAGGTGGCCAACATATTACAATAAACTTTCATGAAGTGAAAAAACACTGTCAAAGGGTTAAAGTTGTAAGACAAAAACACGGGTAACTTCCAGACCGGACAACGCCCTGGTAGTGACCTGTCAATCACAAGGTAATCCCGCCCTTAATCCCGTCCATACCCTGATTTGTTGTCTATTTTCAATGGGTTGATAATTTACGAAACAAACGTGCTGTATAGAATAAGATTTGAAACTGGTGATTGAGACCATAAACTCTTGTTTACAATGTTTACTGAGGTAATAAATCAAGTGAGAAGTACGATCATTTTCTCATAGACTTTTATACAATATGACTTCTTTGTGCAACGAGAGGAGTCACCTCCTCCTGCTGGCTATTAGAAATAATGCAAGTTTAAGGCACTTCAGCGTTCACACCGGCTTCACGTTTCAGAACCTGAGGTTGCTGCCTGTAAATTATAGATATCATCAGTGCACACTCTATTTGAGAGCCAGTGCAATTACTTCGGGGCAAAAAAATAAAAAAATTCAGTTACTTTCTCACTAATCTGAGAAGTACCTCTTTAAAATTTAAAGAGCATGCAGCACTTAAGCAGAAAACCAAAAATTGGAGGAGAGCAACTGCAACACAGACAGAAAAATGGAAGATGATTGATGATTTTTACAAAATGGAGACGATAACTTGTAGGATTAAAAATTCATTAGGAAACTTCATACACTAAGATTTGGAGGTCACATTGCACATTAGGGTGGTGGATGAGATGGGAGTGGGGATGGAGGTGGGCGATAATAGACAAATATTTAGATTTCTTTGAATCCTTTGGGAAGTAATTGCCGTATTGAATAATAACTATTAAATGAAGAGAAACAAGAACACAGTTATACAGCCAGGAGCTCTGAGACTTTTTATTTTAGCACAACGCTGCTTTGAGCTAAATGCTGGCAGAACATTTTAAAACATGTTACATAATGTCAGTCTGCGAGGGGCACGAGAGGAAAAGTCATTCGGACACATTGTCGGGTCAAAATGAATGTTACAACATTTCATGGAAAATCATTTAGTGGTATCTATTTCAATCTTGACCAAAGTGGTGAACCGAAAGACCAACATTGCTATCCCAACAGCCTGAAAGACCAACATCGTTATCCCAACAGCTACATCAAGTTCAAAATACCAAAAAAACCTGCCGCTTTAACTGTTAAGCAACAATAGCCACAGCTCTGTCAGAATCTGAAAGTAACAATAACTTCGTCTTTTTTTTCTGGCTCCAATTCCACCTGTCACTTTGTTAGGACACATTTATCCATCATGTGTATTGTTTCACATGATATTTCACAATCAGTGAATGAATGTGTACTTTGTAGTAAATAGAATATGAACATGTACTGTTGAACAGAACATCATTGTGAAAGAAAAACTACAAAAACCACCCAAACAAAAAAACGGTTTAGATGACACTGAACTTGAACCTGCCACTTGCACAAGGACTTGATGCATGCGGATTGCAGGACCAGACTGGGCTGTGTCGAACAGGAAGTAGCTGAGAGAGCAAAGACCTGCTTCATACATGCATCCAAAAGTGACTTGTAAAGTTATTATAATCTGTACTTTGAATGTGAGTAAAATAAATCCACTGAATGGTGTTATGTGGTGCCGAATACAGTTGGTGTGATAACACTTATGTCGACAGCAGTGAGCCTGTTCCAACACAATCAACAGAGAAATCATGCAAACATTGGACCCACATTTAATCAAGTTGGATGTGATAGATCAACATCAGCAGCTGCTAGAACAGATGAGTAACAACCTCCCCTATCCGGTCAGCAACTCACGACCTCTTGGCTGTGGAAGCCTCAGTCTGCACCCCGACATTGTGCTGATTCTGTGAATTCATTCCAAAATCAGCTCAAGACGTACCTGTTTAGACTGGCGTTTGTTTAAACTCATGTCCTAGGCCTGCTTTTAAGCCATGTTTTAATTGTGTACTTTCTGTTTTTTGTGTCTTTTCAAATGTACATTTTTCACCCTTATATGGTCACTTTGTGTTATTTATACTCGTAATTCCACTCCTGTTAAGCACTTTGTGACTAATGTCTGTGAAAAGCGCTTTATGAATAAATCTTACTTACTTACCTCAGTATTGAGGCCTATGTTGTAATGTATGATGTGTGAAATATTACTGGAATACTCACTTTAAAGTTACCACTAAAGCACTTGCGACCCCACGTCACTGAATCTAATAACTATGAGATAATAAATCCTAATTAATAGCTACTCAAAAATATCCCATAATTACGACTCATCTCATATCATAATCATGACATATTATATACTCAAGATTATTAGAAATTATCTCATGATTTTCTTCTCAATCATGAATCATAATAAGGACTCAAACTGTTTTCTCCCACTGGCACAAAGCTTCCAACCACTGTATTACATAACTCGCTAAATTAACCAAAACATTTATCAGAATTTTATCTGCTGCTCTTAAATCAATGAAACAATATATACATTGTAAAAAGCAGTTGAATTAAGTAACGTTTTTTTTTCTCAAAACAAGAAAATATGATGTTCCAAAAGGAAAATTGACATACTTTACTTGATACCCCTTACAGACACCATAATTTGTCTTTTTATCCCCTGATTTAAAAACATATGTCTTTGTTTCAATAGAATATCTCCAAAAAGTGAAACTCTATTGGAAACATGTTAAATGATCTCACCCTCCTAATCATTTGACTTTACAACTTTTAGGATAAGACTCTATGGCCATATTTTTAAGCACACATGATTCATTATTTAATCATTGCTAAGGAAGTCGTGTAAACACAGGCAGAGCAGAGAAGCAAAACAGAATAGTGATCTAGTTCTGCTTACGAGTGGGTGTTACACCATGTCCTACAGAACACCAGTTCAATCACACCTATTTAGGCCACAGGGGACCACAATATGCAACAAAACTGTTACTGTTTGATACATGAATGAAACTCAGAGTGCGTCAACAGGATCTTTGATCATCACCATCATCATTTTAAGCGGTTGTCGCCTAACTCACAAATGATTCAGTAGGTTTGCAGCGTATTCAACTGTGTTCTTCTTCCACTCTATACTGTAGATATAAACATAGAGCCTTGATTTGCATGATATGCATTGAGCATTGTGGTCATGGTGGTATACTTTTAATCACATAGTAGTTTCACTTAATACAACTCCAGCAGACAGAATCAAGTTGGAAAATATTTTTACAAAAAAACATTTGCAATTCACAGGGTGGTGATTAACGGGTGGATCTATATCGTTGGGTTTAACATTTTAAAATGAATGTTAACATGCATGGTCAAGTAGTTTTTCCCTGTGTGCTTTAGCTTTCTTTCACAGTATGAACACCTGCAGGTCGTGGAGACTCTTTGTGTGTGTGTGTGTGTTCTGTCTGTTTCCACATCTTCCAACTGATGCATGCTGGGATAGATGAGATAGATTTAAGACCAACGAGGGACACTACGCTGCTTGAAGGCAAAAACAGAGAGGGTGAGGAGGAGTTTCTTCCCTCAGGCTATCGATATACTGAACCACTGACGTTCACATCTGAAACTCACTAAATATAATTTATAACTCATGAACATAATCCACCCGCCTGCCATTCATTATTGTATGTATCGGTTATGATGTTTACATTTTCGGAGACTCATTCTCTTTCCATTGTTGTTATTTTCTTCTATATTATTTTATATAGATATAATATCTATATAATTATTATTTAATTGCTTCTAGGCACAAACAAATTTCACTGAATATTGTACTGTGTTTATATGTCACAAATAAACATCAATTGATTGATTTTATAGTGAAATATCTCCTATTCTACGGGTTGTCATCAAGTTTGGCACAGATGTTAATGTCCCCCACAGGATGAATTATGAAAACTTTGGTGATCCATTAACTTTTCATTTAGAGCCACCATCCGGTCAAACCTTTTATTTGTCTAATAAGCCTACTCTGGTTTTTAAAATCTAATAAAATCAGATGAAGTACCCACAAAACGTATGATATTACCATCAGCCTCAGCTATACCTAGTGTTTAGTGCTAATTAGCTAAAGTTAGCACGCTAAACTGAGAGGGTGACCATCGTCATTGTGAGCATGTTAGCATGCTGGTGAAGGATAGTTCACCAAGCTACAGCCTCACAGAGAAGCTAACGTGACTGTAGATGTCTTCAAATCCTAAAAATGATTCTGTTTTAATTTGACATGTTTGACTGAAGTAGATTTTCATCATGCTGAACATTTTTCACCTTCCTCTGAAACAGACCTGAAACAAAGTGTCCTTTGTTGAACTGGTTGAGCAACATCACACAGTAATCCAGTGACCTGCTGCACACCGCCCATGTGGTTGCAAAAGGATGACTTCTGTCTCATGACACACATGGCAGCTAAACCGACAGTCTCACTGACTGAGTGGTATCTTTAGTGGATATCCTGAAAGTTTTACAGACATAGCGATTTGTAGATTTGTGTCATACAGTGCGTGACAACTCAAATAACCTGTCTCTCAGACGGGACCTCATATTCTTGGTCTTCTATAGCTTCTCACGGTCATATCTACTGTTGCATCATCTTGTTACTAATAAACAGAGCATTGCAAATGAGGAAAGGATGACTCGTCAGCCAATGATTCATCTGTGTCAGTTTAACGCAGCTGCATCTGAGTGAAAAAACACCAACGACCTCTGTGAGAAATAAAAAGGATGTTCTCATCCTGCTGAAAGCCCTTTTGGCAAAACCACAAAATGACCGTTTTTACACTGACAATTTGCTGTCTATTGCTCTCTAAAAGCATGAAATAGCTCCAGAGGCATTATTACTTGTCTATGTTCATCCGCCTCAGTGTGTGCGCTTGCACAAATGCAAGAATTAACAAGTGACATTAAAAGAGGATGTGGCTGAGCATTTGGGTCTTAACACTTCTCCCTTATTTCTGTAACCTTTAACAGAGTGACACTTGATAGGTTTCTACTCATGAACTTCCCTTTTGTTTTGTTTTTGTAATATAATCCAGTTTCAGTTTTAAAACTAAGAACAATTCATGAGGATGAGGTCTGATTTTTATACCCATAAATGAAAGACTGAATGTTAAAACAAAGGCAATGAATGAACTGCAGAATGTGCTTGGAAGACATTCAAAAGCAACAATGACGCTTCTGGCTACGTAGGTGGAAGCATTATGCAACAACCTTTCTCAATGAGGTCCTAATTAACCCTTCAAATTGTGAAATGTGAGAGAAATGGTGTTCAACACTAAAGTTAACTGAATGGTATTTCACTCGTTGTAAACTTACCGTGTGATGAGAAGCAGAGACAATCTGATGCAAAATAATGCAATAATGCTGTAAGACAATTTAAATTTAAGTGATTTTTCCAAAAGGGGAAAAATGGGGGAAACTGTATGTTAAGGGTTAAAGGAATGATTCGAAATTTTGAGAAATTTCTTCACTTTCTTGCTGAGAGGTAGATGAGAAGATTGATAATACTCTCAACATGGAGTAACTCAAGAAAACAAAAAAGCATTTTTCCCAAAATGTCAAACTATTCCTTAAAGTTTGGAATCTAAATACACACTGTTTAGTATTGCAGAGAACATGAGGAATAATTCTGGTGTTCTGCTGAAGACTCAGTAAATATTCTAACAATGAGTAATGAATGAATGACATCTGAATGAATTGGTGACGAAGTTGCTTCGCGGATTCTTCAGGAGACGTGTATCTAAAGCTTCATGGGAACCTGACCTTGTTTGTGTCTGTTTATGTGAGAAGAACAGACTTTAGTCAATGTGGCACTGCAGGTTTAAAGTAATTCGTTTTGTGTAGATTTAAAAGCAAATATATAGTTTATTATCAAATATGTACAAATTCACCTCAATATTCCCATTCACATAACATTCTCACAAACTGTGGAATACATATAGCTTAACACAAATCATTATAAATGTAACATATCAGTCATTTCAGTGTGTGACAGTACTGTTGTCAGAATGTAAAAATGTTTTAATTCATAACACTGTGCATAAAAATACACATCTTGATAGCGTACTTTTCTATTCCTTTAGTGAGACAACAATAAACATAAGATGGTGTGCAATCTTTAGCTGAGCACTAGTATCTTGGGTGGAGGGTGTTGGTTGCACCACATACACTTCCTGGCATTTCGTACAGAAAGCCCCTTCTATTTCCACTACATAATTGTGGCATCTCTGGGAAGTCCTGTGCTTTACAGCAGTTATCACTTCTGAAAATGTACGGCAGTAACCATTTTTGGCCTCTATCCGTCCCTTCTCAATATACCAGCTGGTTGTGAACAAACCGTCTTCAGTTTTTTTACAACAAAGTGGACTTCTCCTTTCTAACACAGTCATATGAGGCCGTGGCCAACCCCGACGCATGTCATCTCCGCCTCAGAAGGAAGGCATGATAGCCAAGACAAGCAAACACACAGCTTCTCTCGCATTAGGCTCAGCTTCACAGTACAGCTTCTACAAACATGTCTGTGGTATCTGCTTTCTTCACATCTTAACTGATTCTGATGTGGAGTCCAGTAGAGCCTGATAGATGTCAGACCTGAGGAAACGTGGGTAGGAGTCCCTCTCCATCAGCCCGTAGACAATCCTCCGGGCATCGTCGAAGCACACGGCGGTGGACGTCTTCATGTTCCGCCTGATCAGCTCTCTGGTCTTGTGGTCAATGTTGATCTGGAAGTAGAGGAATAATAATGAGGACAATTAAAAAGTAGCAACAGGGGTGTTACGTATTGCGAAAAAAGGAAATCTCTCTGCAATATAAAAACCTCTGTGCTTACTTCTCTGGGAGCCTCAGCTTGAATATAGCGCTTGAAGATCTTTTTGGCCCTGGAGGACATCCTGAAGGAAGACTTGATCTTCTTATAGTCCTCACACACCAGCCAAAACTCAATGTTTTCATCACTGAACTCTGACTTCAAGAAAGCCTGGAATATCTTCATGCCGTCTAAACAGAAAATGAAAAGTTAGTTAGTCAGCAATGAGGATGAATACTGACTGTGAAACGTGACAACGGGACTGTACGTAACTTACATTTGGATGATAGAAGGCTCTCCAGTGAGTGTGACCACTGGGACATCTCCTCATAACAAAGCCTGTAAAACAGGGGTGCGCTGTCACTCACATGAGCAACAATATATGCCAACATTTCAGATCTTTATTTCCCAGTGGAGAAATTTCCTTTACCCCTTCCACTTACCCCTCAGTGTTAGCGGCTTGAGACGATCTACGCTGCAGCCGAGACTTCAGGTTTCCTGCCCTGGTTAACCAAACACAAATCAATCAGGCTTATTTACTGGCGTGTTGTTCTTCTACGAAAAGGCTTATCAGCAATGGCACAAAAAAGAGTAGATAATTGTGATAAAATATTTACCTCTTCTTGTTATCAGTGTCCATGTTGAGGTGCTGCAGCTCCCGTGGTGCTGATGTATCTAGACTCGGCATGGCAACAATGCGTTGTACGTGTGTGACTGTGTGTTGAGCTGCTCTTCGAGAGATGTGTGACTGTGTCTGTTAGATGAATCCACTGGTGTCAACTTATATATATACAGCAGAAGTCTGAAATGAGGTTGTTGAGTATAGCGTCACACCATCATGCTGAACTAACCACAGAAAAAGAGGAAGTTGGGGGGGTGTGACGCAAACCCGCACGGAATGCAACTGTAGCCTGTGTGTAGTGTGCTTAGACCTCCATCGTGTTTATTTTAAAGTCTGGGCATGCAAATGGGGCAGTGGAACATTCAGCAGCAGATAGGCAAATGCTTTAGTCTCTGTTCCAGTCTGCCTCGAGAACCAGTGCCACGCTTTCAGGCTTTGGAAACAATCTTCCCTTTACAAATGAAAACTGGTAAACAATAAAATGCATGCTCGCTCAGTTCAATACACTGAGGGGCTTTGCTGCTACAGCCTTACTCGGCCTGGTATTACCACTAGCGTTTGGTTGGTAGATAGTCAAACTATTCCTTTAACCAGTTCACTTTGTTAACTTAGAGAGTTGAACCAAACATCTAAAATACATGTTATTCTACTTACCTGTAGTGCTATTTATCAACCCGGATTGTTTTAGTCTGTGAGACACAGTTTTGAGATATCGGCCGTGTTATATGGCACTCGCTTGTGGTGCTCAAAGCACAAAAAAAAAAATACATTTGAAAAACCCAACAGCAATGTCTCTTTCCAGAAATTGTGAGCCGGTTTTGCAAGATAATCCACAGGCCTTGTTGTGAGCAGTTTCATGTTGTGGTGAACTATCCCTTTAAGCTAGATAATGCCCTATAACGGACATCACTGAGCCAGTGACTTAAGACTCTTTTCCTGTTTGTGACAGTGATGATTTAGCACGTATTTACCATTATCCTGTTTAGAAACAATCACGGTGCAATTAAATGAAACTCAGTGTGTTCTTTGGTTTCAGAAATCTCTCAGCTGGTGTCACCGACCCTGTCTAGAAATGACTGAATTGTTTAGTATATTTAATATCCATGTTTGTTGCTCCAGTTATACCTCAGCATCTGAGTTTCTAATTGTAATTAATTACTTCAACATGCAGTTCTTACTAGCGTGTATTTTGGGTCTTGTCTCTTGTTTTGTCTCTGACAGAAACACATAGCTTCAGGCATTTAGTGCTGCTCTCCAGCAAAGTTCAGTCTTGCTCTTGGTCAATTAGAACTTTCTATATTTGCTAATGACTTAGTACAGTGGGCTATAGCTTCTTGTTGTCACTAGATATTCGAGAGTGGAGGCATACAGGAAATGTGGGGGGAAACAGAGGGGGATGACATGAAACACAAGTCGCCCACCGGAACCAAACCAGAGACACTGTGTTCATGTGGCATGCAACTAAGCCGCCACAGTGTTTCCATTTTAGACAAGACTGAAACCTATAACCAGTTTGTAAACGTCATTGAATAAAATATCCTCAATCCTCCCTCAGTGTTGTGAGCCGTGTCACTGAAGGATGTTTTATTCACTTCCTGTTATGTTGACAGGACGTTTGTCAAAACAAAAGCTTTCACCTGTCACCTGGACATTCCTATGGCTTTTTAAAGTCTTTAAAAGAGAACATGATCTGACCTTTTTCCAGTTCCCCTTCTCCTCTAATTCAGTACCAATGATGTAAGCATAGGAACGTTTTTGGACTGCTGCTTATTTATGACAACCTTATTGCCTTATTATTAAAAACTTCCAGTCTGGTTTTACAGCTCGTCACAGACCTCAGCTTGTCCTTAATTATCTGCTTTTATCACATGACATTTGAGAGCGTCAGCTCTAATCACAAAACCGCTCCCATTTCTAACACTAGCACCCGCTTTTAGGGGTTTAAGAAATACACCGTGGCAGTCAGCAGTGGACACCACTTTCGTCATAGAATTTTTCTCATAACCTTATACATCCCGTAAGTTCCTGATCCTCATATGTGGTGCGGAATACATTTTTAGCAAACATGTTCCAATATACCCAGTCATGTCGATGCTGTATACAAAAGCATCCTCGTGCGTTCATCCCTGAAAAAAACCTGGAGACTTTCCTTACATCTCATGTAGATTAATTTAGTGGAACTAATTGAGTTGAGTACTTTTCACTAAATTTGACAAAATCAGATTACTCAAACTCTTCAGCGATCACCATCACCTTACCGGGACTTCTGTGGGGAATCTTTTTTGTAAGATATCATACGAACTGTTTGGGGACCAACGTCTTTAGAGTTCATTCTCTGGGGACCATGAATGTCCATGAGGACTTTAGGTTTCTTCAGAAAATGTATTTCTACAGGATAGCCGACAATTTGTCATTCGTTTAAAACTTTGT
This sequence comes from Anarrhichthys ocellatus, assembly GCF_004355925.1. Lineage (NCBI taxonomy): Eukaryota > Metazoa > Chordata > Actinopteri > Perciformes > Anarhichadidae > Anarrhichthys > Anarrhichthys ocellatus. The sequence goes on from NW_022280045.1 coordinate 8,281,504, forward strand.
GTTATAACCTATAATTCTACTTTATCCAACTGATCTACCTATATCTTATTTCAATGTCCTCCTCATTGTATTGGACTGCTTTTGTTTTTTTTTGTTTGTTTTTGAGGTACATTTTATGTCAAACTTGCAAGTTTGACATAAAATGTACCTCAAAACATATCAAGTCAAGTTTTAAAGTAAACTTAATGGGTTGCTTTTGAAGCACAAGTAAGTACTGTTTAGTCACATTGTCTATGTTCATGTTAGTTTGCTTGACAGGAAATGTTTTGTGTTAGAAGGCAGCTGTTAAAGGCTTGTGGTGCCATAAACTGTTATCTCAGACATTTTCTTTTATCGGTTGCAGCACTCGTCTGTGAGTTTCCTCCATCAACTGCTGTCACTCTGAGGATTATAACTTTGCTCAGTTGCTATCATTGGTATGTCTTCTTCACTTCCTGCAATATCTAGTTTTGCTGGGCTACACATTGCTTCATATTAACGAGTGTAGATTAAACATGTGGTTTGTCAAACGCACTCTTTTTACAGTATGAACTTAACCCTTCACCCACAAACAGGTGAGTGCAACAAGAGTTGTTTAAACTAGAGGAAGCTGCGGTGAGCTATCTGCACAACTCAAAGTGGGTTGTACGACAAAAGCTCTTTGAATAAACTCTTCGCACTTGCAATGCCACCAACACGAGCAGAACAAAATGTTCATCTAACACCCTGCAGTCACATGGAGAAACCACGATGTGCCTACTTCCACTTTCCAAACACAAAAAAAACTAATCAGACAATAAACACGTTAAGATTGGACATGCAAAAGGGAACAATGTCACTGTAGAATTTTAATGCATCATGTCCTTTTAATTTAAGCCCTATATGCTGAGATTACTTTCTTTTGTGGATCTGAACATCATGTCTCAGTGTGGAAATCCTGCTTTGTTATGCTCTTTTGTATTTGCATGCTTTTTACATAGAAGAGTTTTACATAGAAAATTACATAAGACTGTAAAATCCACCACGTCCTCGCTAGACATGACAAGGCAAAAACCAAAGTGATAAAATAGCAAATACTGTCTAATACTCTGCATGACACTAATCTTCCTTTGAGGGGGAGATTAACATACATGACAATGAGTTTAGTTAGAGAAATCTTTCCATCACATCAGATTAAAAGTTATGGTTTGAATCCTCTAAGATACTTTTTCATGTTGAATGAACTCCAACTGAATTGACCGCAAAAGTGCCCTCCCATCCACGCCCCTGTGTCCGGCAAATTTGAGACATAGATGATTTACACAGTTCCTCTTCACAATGTACAAACTCCTTCTAACGCAACTGAGATGTTGCGGAAATACACCAAAAAGAGAGTGAGAGAGGAAGCGTTTTTTTCTTTTTTGTTGTTGTTGTTGTGTCTTCTTGTTTACTGAATGAGGCTGCTTGAAGGACTCTGTTGCCATCTGGTGTATTTTTTGACCAATGACCGGATTACAGAACACAGACAGGTCTTCTGTGACGACAACAACAAAGGGTGATTGGCATCATTGAAAAAGACCACACCCAAAGGTCAATCAACTATTTAGTTTTTAAGATATATCCAATCTAGAACAAGAAAACACTCACCCGAAACAAATGTTTAACAATAAACTCACATATTTATTTGCATGTGAAAGTTGAATTTCTCAGAGCATATTAGGGTTCATATTTGCATAATCAATTAAGTGTTAATAATACTTACAATAAAGGGAATCGTTTTATTATTAACCTCATGGGGTGGAGGAGAGAAAATAGATAATAGACAAATTACGTGCACAGTCTCTTTAAACATTTTTTTTTCTTTTTCTTTTCACCATGACATAATTAAAAGAGATGACGTATAATACAAGCCACAAAATCTCTTGAGCTGTAACTGTCTACTGAAACCCAGATTGAGAAAAGCTATTTCTGCTAGACTTGGGATCTTGATTGTACAGGGAAAGAAACTGGTATCTACACTGAAATGTTGGTGAAAAGATTTTGCAAGCCTACGTCTGAGAGGCTGTCCTTTTTAAAACAGTCACCTTGAATTAGTTCTCCTCAGGAGTCCCTGATAGATGTCAGATTTTAGGAAGCGCGGGTAGCAATCCCTGGCCATCAGACTGTAGATCAGCTTCTGTGCCGAATCAAACGAAGTCAGGGAAGGCTGGGAGATGTTCTTTGTTATGTTTTCTCTGGTACCACAATCTATGTTGATCTGGAATCAAACAATGTTGCCCAGAGGGCGTCTCAGCAACTATTTTCATCATCATGCACTCTAATGTTCTGGGGGGGAAAACAACTTGTGTGCACTTAAAGTAACTTTCTGAAGTTTCACCACAGTAAAATACACTACCTTATAACAGTCACTATATCACTATAGGCCTGCTAAATTGAGATCATAATCAATGACCATCTTTTTTTAAATTTGAATTCCTAAAAAAAATAAATCCAGCTTGCAGTTGTTTACCTGTCTGGGCGCTTCTGTTTGGACAAACTCTGAGTAGATCCTGTTGGCAGAAGAGATCATCTCTGGCGCCGTCTTGATTTTTTTATACTCCTCACAGGCGAGCCAAAATAGTATGTTCTCCTCGCTGTACTCGGACTTCAGAAACTCCCGGAAAGCTATCTGTCCGGCTGGAAATCACAGACGACAGTAAGCGTGTAGCAATACATACAATCAAATACATGAGCAATCAAAGGAGACTCTCACCTTTACAACTGAGGACTTTGTCCACAGACTCACTCCAAGTCTCAACATCCTCCAGTGGATCCTTGGGAAAGCAACACAATCTACCCTTGAAAAGAGCATCAAGATCTATCACTAGCCCAGTTATCTGTGAACTCCACAGCACACACCAACTACAAACCACACTGGCAGGTCAAGTCATTTATAGTATGTTATGTTCGAAGATGACTGTCGGTGCATTTAAGCATCTGACAGCAACCTCACATCACTATAAGCCCCATCAGAAATAAAAGCACAATGCAAATTGAGACTTACAGTGAGTGAAAACCTCCTTGGTGTTTTCCACATGGCTGCTGTAAGGTGTTGCCTGCTGACAATTGTAAAGGCCCAATAATCAAATGTGCAGTAACTCACTTTATCGCCATCTCCTCGTCCTCTACAAAGGGAGACAGAGATAAGATCCTGCCAGACTGAAGATGGGGTTGTGATTCTTTGGAAACGAGGGAGTCAAGTGACTGAACAAATCTAAATGACCCCCACCCAACATGAATGGAATATATGGAAATCTGTATGCAAAGTTGTTGTTGGGAGAGACATGGCATCCTTCCGTGTCTGTCGCACCTGGAGGAGGAGAGCGCTCAGCTGGGATTTAAGTTGACCGCACCTGTTGTCCATGAACAGTCATCATTAATGTGGATGTGACAATATGAGGGTGGCAGCTAGTTTATATCTATATAAACTTAGTTGGATTAAGATAATTTCAACAAATTAATTATAGATTACAGAATATGTTTCATCCATCAGTAAGAACTATATTTTTATGAGTATAATCAAGAATATGGTAACATAATTGCCTGCTGTGGTGGAGTACGACATGTCAAATTCAGAACAAGATTTAACTACAGCAATGACCAATGGTCAGGAAGCTCCGGGGAAAGATCCTGACCATAAACAAATTGCCATAAACAAATTCACGATTAAGGAAAACTCTCATCATCCGCCATTTGCATATCTGCAGTGTTACTTATTCATCAAGGGGGCAAAAGCGCACTGATTTATGAATGTGCCTCATAGCTCAGTTGATGCAGGTAATCACCAGCCCTTGAAACAGAAAGGTTTTGATTTGGACCGAGGTTTTGCATGTTCATAGACTCGTCAAGCTCTTCAAATCTGCACTGGCTTTGGAATACAGAAAAGTTATGATGTGTGATACAATGTTGAGGGTTATTACAATTCATCCTGAGGGGAACATTAATGTCAGTTACAAATTTCATAGCAATCCATCCAGGTTGCTGTCAAGACGTTTCACTGAAAATCATTAAATGTTAACCTCATGGCTGTGCTCAAGGAAAAGTCAGGGGATCACCAAAGTCATGTACAAAATGTACCCCATCTAGGTGATGATATTTCTCAGGTTACATTAAAGCTTTGACCTGCTGGTAGCAGTCAGGGGATCCCCAAAGTTAGTGAGATTCATCCTCTGAGGAACATGAATGTACGTGCAAACATTCGGGGCAATACACGCAGCAGTTGTCGAGATATTTCAGTCTGAACCACAGCGGTGGACCGACCAACCGACCGACAGAACAACTGACTGACAGAGGAACATTGCCAGAGAAGTGCCGCTAACATGACTAACAACACCAGGTAAAGAACTGAATACATTTTTCACTCCACATATTCTCAGTAGGGTGATTAACTACTGCTGCAACATGAGTCAGCAGTTGTGTTCACAATGTCTTTTGTGTACGTTTAAACTTCCATCCATGGATGTTTGATTTAGACTTTTTAGTATTTACTAAAGTACTTTACTAAGATAAAGCAGAATGTTTAGAAGAGCAGAGACATTCTGTGTGATTACATATTCGTGGGATTTGAGATAGATCAACACAAGAGAGATATTTCTGACTTGCCACTTCCCAGCCTCAGAGAATATCATTACTCATGAGTTGTATGTGGAGGACTGTCCTCCGCTCTTTTGGGTCTGTTTGGTGTATTTGCACAGTGAATCGTACTACATATATCTGTAAAAGTATATCCAGTGCATTTTAACCTGTCCTGACCTTCCTGACCACTGGTAGGGATGTGATGGACCCAAACAAACCAAGGATGTAAATCACAACAGGTGATGGAAAACACCCAGGCTGCCCCTATTTGCATGTGTGTAGACGCTCCAAGTAGAGTAATTTGTTTTTCAAAAAAGGAACCGCGAGGAAAGATATGAGGACTTTAATGGTGAGTGTCTTCTTTGAGCGCTCAATGTAGAGTATCCATGTTTTTGAACTTAAAATTCATTCTGAGCAGTCAGTGTTACCATCCAAGGGCGTAAGGGACTCCCCACAGCCCTGAAATGGCTCATTTTGTAAAAGAACACTGATTGGTTTTCATTCTAACATCTAAAATGAAATTTGCTGAGTTTCACTAGTGATAAAGCAATTCACTTGGTACCAAGTTGCAATATTTTCACCGCACACAGGGTGGCACTCTAGTCATCTCCAGGCCCCCGATCTCTATTTTACAATTGCATTAAGTGTCCACCTCTCTCTGTAATTGAATGATGAACAGGGGTTTGACCTTTCCCCTGCAGGGTTGGGGTTGGTGAAGGGTACAAAGGTTAAAAACCTGTTTGAATTGGCTTTCAAACCACTGAAAGTACATCAGTAAGCATGCCTTTCATTTATTTAGAAATCATCTCTCTCTCTTGACTTGAATAGTGAAAACAGTAAGCAGCAGGGATCCCGAAGAGACCTTCTTTTCCTTCTTTCTTTTTTACATGTCTCACCCTTTCAGCAGTACATTTCTTCCAATTTCTGATTGTCCTTAAATAATATATGAAGCCAGATTAACCATAGAACAACTCTAGGCCGAGCATCTACTCGACCTCAGTGAAAAGACTCAGTGAAACATGTTTTTTGTTCATTTTCTTCAGCATGCTTTATCAGTCCAATGCAGATGACACACTAGTTTTTGTCACAGAATTGCGTTGAAGGATAATTACCCTTCAGCCTGCAAAGATTCTTAAGAAAAACCTGGTTCCTATTCATTGATAAACATCCTGCCACTTTTAGCATCGAGGGAACCCGCCCATCAGGCCTTCAACTGTTTCTTGTTCTCCCACATAAACACTTAAAACTTTATTTGAAGTACGGTGTTTAGAATTGAAGGACCAAAGTTTCACCTCGAGTCTTTCATAAACAGACCGTGGCCCTTTGCTTGCAGTTGCACTGATGTTTTATTTAGGTCGGTCAATATCTTTGCCGGGCCAAGAGCACCAAGTGCAAAACAGAATTGTAAGGGGACAATTTCACAACTCAATATCTGAGACTGGGAGTCAGCAAATCTGTTACTAAATTTGGCTCACATAGAGTTAGATAAAAGCTTCTGAGATGAGACAAAATTGTTCTTGAAAATGGGAACCTGTGCTATAAAGGTTTGCCAGAAAAATGATTTGAGATCAGTGGTTTATTTGTTATTTGGTTTTCTTCACTTCAAAAAAGCCCACGGGTGCAAATACTGACAGACTATGGCAAAGATTGAAGGATTCTTTTAAAAGAAACAAATTTGTTTGAGCAAACCTTATGACAAACCTTTTTGTTTTAAACTTCTCTAAGACTGGTATTCATCTTGTTTTACAAGCTTCATATCTCCAGGCAAACTGCTTTATACTCTGTTGTTTCCCTTCAGCATCCCTACAATACATCTTTACCTTGTGGATGATTTCAGAGGCTTTTAGCGCAGCCACTGAGTCACACATTTAAATACCAATGGGAAAGAAACAAGAAATCTGCCAGCAGAATTCTGAGCGGGCAACTAATCTTAAAATGTGATGAATTTGGCAGGCCAGCCGAGCTCCTACCTTTGTTAGTACATCGTCATATTTCCCCTCTCTTCTCTGACTATTCGTGTGAGAGGACAGCAGGAACTGCAGAACACGCATGCCGCTGTCTACATGGGTGTTTAATTAATCTCAACTGTGAGGTAGTCAACGTCGTTCTATTTCTGTATTTTGGGCTGAGATGGACTTCTCTCTAAAGGCTATATTAGAAACCCTGACATCTGTATTAATGAGATAAACCAGCTCTCTGTGTGTGTATGTGTGTGTACACAGCTTGAATCTGTGCACATGTATGTACATACTCAAGAGTTTGGGGGTGAGTGGGATCACTGACAGTTTCTAATTAATATATATTTGTCTTTGTAAGAAGTATATCTTGTACATATACAGTAACATGAATAATTATGTGCTAGAGGGGTTGCTGTTGATAAGGTCTATTCATTTATCAGCAATTTGGGATAGGGAGGCACGTACACATGATCCCAATTTTCCCATTAGTGTAATATGCAAACATGATGTCTCCATTTGTCACATTTAGATGTGACCATTCACCCACTAATTAATGACACTAAAGGCCTCATTAAAACAGCTTCTTAAGTGTTTATTTGAGTTTAGTATGTACATTTTACAACAGCAAGGCAACACATATGAGCATAGCAGTACATAAATTATGTTAGATGACAGCAAACTGAAAAACAGCAATTATAATTATTATAATGTCATATTAGTATTCAAATAAGATATATGCATTTTCCGTGTGTGAAAATGGGATACATTTGATTTCAGAAACAGAAATGAGAGATATATATCCCTTACTAAAACGTTTCTGTGCTTTGCAGTCACCGTGGCTGCAGGCTTGCTCTGCCAGTTAGCCTGGAGGGGGTTGGACAATGCGAGGGATAAAATCACGAGCCCATTTTAATGAGATATGGTCAAATTAGCTTGCATGCCATATCAACTGTATTACGGTTGTATAAGGTGCTATTGCTGGACTGAAAGACAAAACAATTGAAGTGTAATGAGTCTGTCAGTAGCATGGAGGCACTTTAGCTGAGATTCTGTCCCTAACCTTCCCATTGACATTTGAGTTTTGCAAGATTTGAGGAAATCTTAAAATCATCAATAACGGTTCAATCCACAAGCAGTGCAGTGCCTCAGAGAAGGAGATTAGATTGTTCCACATGTGCAAAGTGAATACTCTCTTATGGCCACAGAGAATACTCAGTTCTGATTGGCCAGATGTTCTCCATTATGTTCAGATAACCACACTGCTCTGACGTAGTGGCCTCATAGCAGTTCTAAACGTACTCTTTTGGGCCGAAAAGGCTAATGGTGTCAGCTGTTATCCAGCTGTGTAGTATAGTACTTAAAGTTTGATATCTTGGGAAATACGTTTATACACTGTCTGGCCAAGATTAGAAGAAGAAGATGACGAGAAGATACATCTGTGTGGTAGGAGAGAGGTATCAAGCTTCTCAATTTACACTCTGCGTGGAAGCAAATAAGCGTATTCCCCAAAATCTAGAACTATTTCTTTAAATTGTTTATCATTGGCAAGATGCCATGGTATTATGGAAGTGGTTATAAAAAAATAACACACTGCAGAAGCAAACCTGTGGATTATAAGCCTCCGAACCACACATTGCATTTCAACAGCCGTGCTGCTAATCACGGATTACCCCCTATACAAAAATCTGAGTGAGTCTGCAATGTTAGCCTACCACTACCAGGCCGAAGGTTCAGTTATGGCCTCGCCCCTGTCGTTGAATACACAGGAGCGTGACCGTCTGCGAAACATGGTGGCCCCCGGGCCTTTCCTCCTGGTGAGCCGCAGATAAATGTCAGAGAGGAGGAACCTGGGGTAGGAGTCTTTTTTCATCAGGCTGTAGACTTTCATCTGGGCTGCTTCGAAACAGCTCTTTGTGGGCTGTGCTATGACCTTCTGAATGGCTGTCTTGGTGTTGTAGTCAATGTTGATCTGAGTAAAATAGAAATTGGAACATAATGAAAAACCATGCAGAATAATGACGTGTCATATCAACTACATACAGAAAATCTATACTAAAGGAATGCCATATTTAACAATGCACACTTAAGTCTCTGAATGCCTGATTTAGGGTTTTGTGCCAGGATTTGAATAAAGTTTATAACAACACAATAACAGAACACGGGTTAAATAAAGGCATAGACTGCATATAAGAAGCTGACCTAGTCCTCGAGACGTCACCCATTGTTTTGTGGGCTGTGGATTTGAAGTCTTGAGTTAAAAATTTTGGCCATCCATATTGGATTTTGGCCATCCCCATCTTGATTTTTTTGCAGCCAGTGAAGTGAAGTGACCACATTTGGACTGGATCCCCTAGTGGCCAGTAGAGAGAAGGCAAGTTTAAGGCACTTTCACGTTGGCTTCACTTTTCAGAACCGGAGGTTGCGGCCTGCGTAAAGGGCCTCGTTGATTTGGTGAGAAAACATCTAATGGTGACAAGAAGAAAGGGGGGAAGCCCCAAGGTTCAAGGTGAGAGCAGTGTAAAGAAGAGCGACTTGGAACAGTGGAGAAAATCAACATCTGCATGTTATATACACATAGGATCAAATATGATCCTATCCTATTCATTCATTTGCAACTGTCAAGATGCTTTTAAATACTTGTTCTCTTAAGAAATCAGTTCTCCCCAACCCGCTTAAGAGGATCTTTTTCCACGAGGACACGAGCATCTACATACTATTCTTGGATTTGATCGTTCTTTTCCAATCATGTGAGCCAAAGCTAAATTCTGCGTTATTAATGACCCTGCTCTTTTCGGTGATAGATAAGACCGAGACTTGATAAGGACAGATTCGCTGTTTGGTTGGCACTGAGCTAATTTGAGTTTAAAGCTCACACAGGCAATCACTGACACACACCAGCTCCCTGGATGTCCTCACAGACATGAATGTTAATTATCTGGTGCCTGCTTTTGTGAATGAGTTGTTTGTTTAAAAACACTGGTTAGGACAATGCTAGTCATTGGCTGTGAATTGTCTTTAAACTGGGAGTTTTTCTTTAAAAGACCAACAGCAGTGAAGCTTCTTACACAGCAATACAAATAATCACCACAAACACAGCTCTCAAAATATTCATGTGTATCAAACTGCAACTCTCCCACCATCAATATTGAACATACATTTTTACATCTCTCTGCAAATCACTAGAGCTGGTACACACTTTCATATTAGTGCAGCATGTTCCATTTTTACACAGACATTCATCTTAGACGGAAAGTGTGTGGGTGATGCTCTCTCCACTTCTGCAGAGGATTGTCGAAACCTCAAACCAGACACCAAACTCTTAACGGTCAGATCTGCTGCAGGCCACGAAAGCATATCAGATGGGGGTCGCAATGTCCTTGCAAGGCAATGGAAACCTTTCAATCAGCAACTGTCTCGCACAGAAATAACCCGACCTGGTTTGCAGCGGTGCATGCACTATATGCATGACCTCAGTGGGCTGCTGCTCCTAACCATTGTTCATAAAGGTCAACGTGCTGCAGGCCCATGACTCTGCAGTGCTTAAGAATTCGCCCACTGTTCCTTTTATACAACGACATAATATTTCAAACCTCCAACAGTTGTTTGAGCTTTTGTAGCTCCACTGTATAGCCTATTATGCAGCATTACATCTGTGCAATGTATGATAAATAAACATGCCACGCCATACCTCTTTAGTAGCCTCTGAATCAATATAAATCGTATAAATATATTTGGCTTTGGACAGCAGCTTCTTGTCTGAATCAATGGTCTTGTATTCTTCACAGGCCAACCAGAACTCAATGTTTTCCTCACTGAACTCTGTCCTGAGGAACTGAGAGAAGCTTTCCACCCCATCTGATGAAGAGAAACGGAGACAAAGACACACTGTTGGTTAATATAGTGACACAATACAAAGATGAACTGCTGCTCAAAACAGAATCACTATCTGAGCCTGTTGGGTAAACGAAGTTTATATTTGATTGTGGCAGGATGTATCAAGGAGGCATAGACTCTCCATAACTTCTCCTTGATGGCATTACTGTACAAATAATTCAATTAATTAATAACTTAAATATACTTATTACAGTATTATGGTCATCATAATACAGCATTGACTATATAAACATTACCAAATGAGCACATACAGTGGTTTACACGGTTTCAATGTGGTACTAAAGTGCAACTTTTGTGCTTATGAGGAAGTTGCCCAGTTTCTGTATTGCAATCTCTGCTAAAGACATTAAAAGATGTAGTGAAACTCGCACTGCTCTCTCCATTAACTATGTATTGCCTCTAGCACATCAAATGGAGTAAATTGTTTGACAGCAAAATAAACGGTTTTGGACGGCGATTCGCCTCAATGTTCTTGAGAAGTTTTGGGCATTAATCTGACCTGAGTGCTTCAGCAATTCTTCAAAGGAGTCGCTCCATTGCAAAGCCGCTTCTGGTGAGATGCTGCAAAATAAATAAATAATAATATCAAGAGTTAAGGTCAGCTCTTCCCTAACGATGCTACAAGAAATGTTTTGGATTCTCGTGACACGTTTAGTTTCTATGAGTGTGCAATGAGTCATCGAGGGTGCTGGAAACCGAAGTCAGAAATGAAGAATACTTGTCAAACACAACTTTGCACATATATATGAAATGAATAGATTTTTGCCTTACGTGGTGGGTGTCGTATTTGTCTCTTTATTGCGACTGACGTTTTCATGAGAGCCTGACTTGGTGAGAAAAAGGCTTAGTCGGCTCTTCCTCTCCTTGTCTTTCTGTCTGCCAACAGAGAGGGAAATACATCAAGTTCCACAAACTGTCTGTACGTGCAACTGGGGCATTGTTCACCAAATCAGCAACTTATAAGAGAATTACGCCTCATGGACACATTTCTAAAGTGGCTTAGAAGACAAGCCATAAATTACACAACATCTTTGTAGAACAAAACAAATTGTAAGACAAAAAGGCAGCAGAGACAGCTTTTAAAAATCTAACAGCCTTACATGATGTCAGCTGTAGTGGCTTTCAAATGAACTCTACAGAAACATCACATAGCTGTTCTACACAATTTAGCTGGAGTAAAACAAGACTTTTCTACAGAAAGAAGCTGTTGCTTAATCTCTTCTCATGATAAAGATGGCACTATTCACTCATTTCTGACATGAACAGCAACATTTACTAAAGCACACTATCAAATGACACATAATAAACATTTAAAAGCAACCGAGTTTCACACACCAACCTGCTACAATCGTCCTTCATCTTTGGTGGCTGCAAGTCTTCTGGACCAAGCATTTTGAAATACGCTTCCTTCTTTGGGGCCATGTAGTTGAATTGAGGAAATAGAAAAAGAAGCGCCTCCATGCTGGTTTGTCTGTATCTGGTGTGCGAACCGGCAGGCCACAAATAGCTTTTTGAAATTTTTTTAACCCATCACTCGATGAACCACCTCGCCTTTTATAAACCACGCTCGCTTCACATTTGATTTCCCATACCTTCTTGCTCTACTTCCTGTAATGGTGTAACCACTTATTGCTAACAGCTCCATCAGTGATACAGAAACCCCCCTGGGTTCAACATCCTGTCAACTGTTTACTTAGAAAAGTGAAAAAGACAGCTGGCAATGCTCATTCATGATTTCTTTGTTTTTGCTTGAGGTTATGTCTCACAATTGTATGATAGCAAATTGTACTGAAGCAATTATCACCTAATAACCCAGGTAACATAAAACCAACTTGTGTTGTCAGACTTTTTGTAGATTCTGTTTATTCTCTCTTGTTGTTGCTGTTGATGAATGCATTCTTTAAGAGTGAGATCTTGGCCATTATAAGAGATTATTACTCGTATTTTACAATTCCACTTGCACCACCAGCAAGGGCAGACACTGCAGATGGGAAGAATGGAATGTAATGAATAATAAAACGTGTCTGCACATAGTCTTGGCCCAGCTCTTTCCAGAACATCCGAGCCTTAATGGAGAAAGACAAACTCACTGTGACATAGTGGAAAGCAACAGGGAATAGGTGTGTTCTGGGACAGATGGAGACAAATGTGGTGTCTGTGTTAGAGAGAGACTGAAACTGTCTTTAAAGATAACATGTTAGACAACAAGAAAAAACAGCAGGTCTACCACAGTGAACCAGTCACAGTCCATCTTAATTAAGTCCCACTCAACTCAAAGACGTGTGATTTACATCTCGTTTCATCACATGCATGTTTGACCTTCACTGTGCAGAAAGATGTGCAGAGTTTGACACCAGAAGGCTGTTTTCTCCATGCTCACCTTAAATCTGAGTTTAGTGTGTACTTATGGGTTACACAAGAGTAATGCGGAAACTCGAAGCCTCCAATGCACATTCAAGATCATGATACCATAAGTCAGTATTTTATTGCTGTATTTGTAATTGTGGACCGAAACATCCATCTAGAGCTAAAGACCACATATGATTGTGGGAGAAAAATGTAGTTGTGTCTTGAAATATATTTGTATAACATCATATCCATAATTTGAAATGTATTCCTGTATATTCACATGCATACCGTGATATTGGCCTGTATCCTTGTCATATGTTATTCACAACACTGAGGCAGGGTATTTGTGCTCTTTTGGCCGCCTCAACCTTTTAACCTTTTTTGACACGTGGGTAAAGCAAAGTTCAATCTGTAAAGCAACTACTTCACAATTCTTGACATAGGAAACAGGATGCTCTGTCAGAGGGTGAAAGAACGGCCAAGGGACTAGGAAAATATGCGCAATTCAGCTAAATGTATATATGCACGAACCAAACTCATCAATGGGAGGATTTGTTTGCAGACCAAACATCTACGCCAAATTGTCGTTACATTAGGCTATAGCTAGCAGCTAGCTACGGCTAGCGACCTCGCATGTGAAAATTCTCTTACATGTTATTACATCCGTGTAACTGCAGGCTGAATCAAAGCCTTTCTCCATCCGAACAACACCCATTGATTAAAAGAGACACATTCTATACTGCAAAGGCATGTGTACAGATGCAACCCAGTGAGCCGATAAACTGAAACTGCAGTATCCTTTTCCCTTCAGGTAAACAGAGGACTGCTGAATCACTGAAACCAAATTAAATAGCAGTCATTAGCTTCACTGTATGTATTTGCCTCTTGTCAACATACCAGATGAGAGAACCAACAAAATCAATACACACACAGAGCCAACAAGGTTCTCCCGCCAGCTGGAACAAAAGATTAGGATTGTGTAGTTTTATCATTTTGAAATAATATTCCCATTTACGGTTTTAATTATTTAACTACCAACACCAAGTCTTGTGTTCGGTTCTCCATGCAATGTGATTACACATTGTTAGCAAAGACGGAAGGAAAAACAGAGACTGTGCTTCTGCATTTATTGCTGGAGAAGAGGTGTGTCTAAAAGCAATTTAGCTCAGGGATAAACAGTTTGTCTGAAGTGTCACTGAACTAAGCATTAAATATTGTACAAACACAACAGTTACACTAATAGGAAGTCACATGATGTAGTGGTTAACTGAAAACGTGCACCCAGCATTGCAGACTGTCCTCATTCTGTTCCTGTATTATGGCATCACTAAACACAATTGTACCTCTGTAGGTAGCGATAATGTGCAAATATATCTTTATGAGTGTGTTTTGGATGTCGCTTGGTGAAAGGGGAAGTGATGGATTTGAAACTGCTGACACGGGTGAAGGAGGAAGGAGGACTGTTGTTACTTCCTGTTTGAAAACATCTGGTCACGTAGGGCTAGTCTGGCTGGCATGTCTCTACATTCAGAAAACATATTAAACTCACACAGAAAGATATACAATTGAAAACGTAAAAGACTCCACTGAACCAGCAAGGTACCCACAAACACACACAAACAAACCTTCAACAAACATAGAAACAAAGTTTAGGTTTGACATTTCTTCAAAATGTAGCATTTGCAATATTCCATTTGTGTTTGTGCATTCAAAGGGAAAATAAACAATATGCCTCAGTGGGATTGCTTTCATCTAAAATTGGGACACCGCATATGTGATCAAGAGAAAGGCATGTGGGTGCTGAGCGGAGAGGCTGGGCATCCATAAGGCCTTGAACCTTCCCGAGAGAGAACAATATGTCAAACTAGGAAGGACAGATGAAGAACTTCTTCTATTTCTGTTCATCATTTGCCACATTAGACATTCTTTTTAATGACATCGGTTTTGTGCTTCTGTCCCATTTTTGATGTCAAAACGGTGTGAATGATTAAAAAAGGAAAAAAGTTGTATCTGCGCAAATGGAGCTTGGAAATGAAAAATCATCATTCATTCATGCATGATTTTAGATTGTTCCGCAATTATGGGCAGAAGTGTGGTGTCATGGACCAAACAGGCTGGGTGCGTTGAGCCATTGTAAACACGTCAAAAATGGTGTTATGTTCAGGTGTTAGGATGAATATGATCTAGGGAGGGGTGTGGTTTAGGGACTGCAACCCACTATACTTGGAATTATTTTCACATCGGACAATTCTGCACCACATGATTTATGTCTTGCGTCAATGTTCAGTGCCAATGACAGTGTGCTCTTTACGGTAGATGGGCGTGTATTACACCTGACTTTCAAGCAGGCGACCAGTTTGGGCCATCACAGAACCGAAATCTCGTTACAATACCCATACGACTATTTAGTATGCCAGAAAAGTATTCCGTATGTCCCAATAGATAGTATATCAAATGCAGTTTGCCAAAAATGGGATGTCCTACTGCATCCGGTTGCATTTTGCTTTATGCAAGCCATCATGCTTTCCAAGCAACATTTACTCAAGTAATGTAGAACATTTTATGCTACTTGTAATATACTTGAATATTTACATGCTTCTCCTCCACTGAATTTTGGAGAAAATAGAAATGAACTAATAAATTATGATGTCTAACTACCCAGCAGTATATAACGTACTCTATATGGCTCTGAATATGGGCTATTCTCCATAACCAGTCCTTTTACTTTTTTTACTTTCAGTATATGTTGATGCTAACACTTATGTACTTTTGATTGAGTAAGATTTTGAATGCAGGGCTTTTACTTGTAACAGAGTATTTAGACACTGTATTATGGCTACTTATAATTAAATGAAATATCAGAATACTTCTTCCACTACTTTATGGACCCCATACAAATCTGTATATTGACTCCTTATACTGTCTGTGTCGAGCTGACCATGAGTTGGGATGCAGTCATTAGAGTGGAAAAAAACCTAACCAAGATGTATTTCAATATTGATTAGTTGTACAAGTGAAACTCGGCTTACTTACTATGATCATGGTTGGTGCAGAATAACAACATTTGCCCACCTCTCAATACCCAGCAGAGGTGCTTTCTAGTTTCAGTCTTGCAGTTTTATACATAATGATTCATACTGGGTGGTTGGGTTGCTTGTGTGCAGTGAATGAAAAACTAAAAGTAACATAATATTTGTAACCTCGAGGACATTACTGGGCTCATCTTGTCTTAAACATGAGCCCAATTATTTGGAGACATACAGTGCGCAGACCATGTGAGGCCTGGGGTTTCACATGGACCCTCTTGAAGCTCTCCTTTGCTCATTTCGCAACCCACATAATAATAATAATAATAATAATAATAATAATAAACTTTATTTATACAGCACAAAAGAGCAGATAAAAAAACAAAAACAACAAAAGAATAAAAGACAAACAACAGAGGGATCATTAAAATAAAAGGATGATGAAAATAAAGTTAAAATACATAAAACGGCCAGGAGGGACGATGAAATCCAACAACACATCAAATATTCATAAATGCTTTGCAATAAAAAAAAGACGCTACAGATGTAGTCTGTCTGATTTCAATGGGCAGAGTTGTCTGCAAAGGCCCGGTCAGCCTGCATCCATCGATATAAGGGAACATCCAGGCACATGGGGGTCAATAATTCCTTGATATATTTTAGAGCAAGGCCATTTAAAGGTGCTAAATTTGGCATTCAGAGCACTAACGCAGCAGCAAACGAGGTGGAGTAAAGGCTCTCCGTCTGTGTGTAGTAATCAGAGCTTCTTCTTGCTTTTTTGACATTGCCGGGCCGGCTGCGAGCGACTTTTAATGCATGTGAGCATGCCCCACTGGTGATTTCAGGGCCGCTCCACTGCGATCACGCGGCGGCTACAGCCGATAACGCCGCACCGACCCCCTGTTTGACACCGTTAGTTCTGTCAACACTGTTTATGTTGTTTGCACTGTTAGTGCTCTTAGCACTGTTAGCTACGACCACTGGCTCTGTCGGAGTGATCGATTGCGTCGAAAGCAGCATTCAGATCGAGAAGCAATAGAGCTGATCAGTCACCTCAGTCTGCTGCTGAAAGCAAGTCATTGGAATTGAATGTTTATGAATTAAATAAATGATATGATCTCTATGAAAGATGATTTTCTTCAAATCATATATCTGTAGGGGTGGACTATCTGCTAACGCAGTCCAGTGTCTTAGTTTATGTACCGAAAGGTGACAACCTGATCAGTAAATTATTTTGTAGACCCCCTGACACAGACTCCACTTTGAGAATCACTGGCCCAGTCAATGTGGCTCTTACATAAACTCAATGCTCTTACAGTAGAAAGACAAAAAGTACTGAGAATGAGGGTGATGCAGAGCAGAGCAGCGGACACATTCAGAGAGAAAAGAGGCAAAAGCAAAAGGATCCACATCAAAATATAATGTTATAACCTGTGATGCATATTAATTCACCTAATGGTATTTTTCTCCACTCTGACCAGAATCGTATTTTTCCAATATTACAAGCTGTGTATCGATCCCTCCAAAAACCGATGAAAGCTTTTATTTTCACAAAAATAAGCCTGACCTTACCAAAATGAATTTAATAAGATGTGGAAATAATAATCACATTATGTGATAGCATTAGTTGGATTCTTATCTGTTCGGTTAAATGAATATGCCGTGTGCCGGCTTGAAGGCTTAAATCTGCACACTGTATGTCTAAAATGGCTTTCACAGCTTTGCGATCAGGCATGGGATCTCCCTCGTTAGACTTTACAAGAACGTTGAAAGCTTCCAGGAAATGAGCTCCACTTTTAGCTGATGTGTCTGAGAAACAGACAAGCAGACATGGCTGCACATCAGTGACATCATTTCCCTGTGAGCAAGTCACGCAGGTGCTCCCTCCACAGATGAAAGGCGAGCCACTTTTCAGTGTAAATTGTCAGCTCACAGCAGGAAGTGAATGGGGAATGTACTGGCAAGCACAACAATGTTTGCTCTGGTCTACTGTGAAATGGCTGTGATATGTGAAATGACTCAACACTCAGTATGTGTGGATTCTCTTGTACTGAGCAACAACATCCGATTCAGGAACTTACACTGTAGTATTGCTCTCAACTATTGTATAAATATTGTAAAAAAAATGTGATTGAACCTACGACGTGGGCTTGAAAAGTAAAGCAGCTAAACCATGGCATTTATATTTACATTTAAGTTACTTATTTTTTACAAGAAACATTTAAATTCAAGTTCTGTTAAAATCAAAAAATGAAAAACATGAAAATGAACATTAGAAAACATGTTAAGACCAGCTTATTTTATGATTGTGTCAGATAAGCCAACTGATTGTAAAGTAATATTAACTTGTTCTAGACTAGCCGCCAGAGAAAATGAAATATATGGATAACACAGAGTAAATGTGAGGGGCTCTAAATTTGAATTATTATCTCCAATCTTTACTTTTTTTGAGAAATATTTGATAGTTTACCTGTTTGGACCTTGATACTGTATTAAAATGAGACAATATTACAAATGTAGAGGTCAAGATTTGTAATTTACAGACTTCTGAAACCTGCAATGAGGGGCCAAAAGTAGACGCTGCTTTATTTAAAGAGGTCACACGCCTCCAAAGTAGGAAAACACTGTCTTATGTGGTTAAAAGAAATTTGGTTTTGGAGTGATGGTCAGAAAAAAAAGTAATTTGATCATCTTGGACTTCAGGGAATCGTCCAGGGCAGTCTGACCTTTTTTATGACATTTAATTGCCCAAACGATAAAATTGATTAACCAAGAAAATTAATGACAAATTTACCAATAATGAACATAATTAACCAAATTACTTGCAGCTCTATATTTAACACTAATGTGCTCTCCATCAGTGGTCATCTATTTCTAATGAACAATGTTGCCCACTGACCAACCCTAATGAACACAGCCCAGCAAGTATTTGTTTACATATTAGCCTTGAATGAGATGCTTTGACAGGCGAAATGGACTCAATGCCGCCACCTCCTGACGAGCTGAAGCTTCGTAATGCAACCAAAGGCTGAACTTCATCCTGACAAATGTACCACGAAGTTGCACGTTCTTGTGAGTGAGTAATCCAGTTTTCATGGGTTTGCCACAGCGGAACTTGAATAGATATTTCCCTCAGTTGGAAGAATGGGAGGAGACTCTAAACAGGTTGATGCATTTGTACGTCTGTTCACAGTTACACATACAAGATGTACTGTCTGGACTTACTCCGTGAGCCAGGAGCTTATTCAGACCGTGTTTTTCTGCCTGCTGTTGCAAAATGCTAACTCCATCCTGATTAGCATACCCGCTGCTAAAAAGATCGTTTTTCACGTTTAATTTTTTCTCTTTTGCGAGGGTGGTGTTTCAAATCAAAATGGACCACCCTGCCTCCTCTCGTGAACAAATTGGCTCTGCTGCTGTATCTTACTTCCATTTCAAATGAGAATCAAATGCAAGTCAGATTCCACCACTCTGCCATTCCATGAATAATGCATCTGTTTCTGCACACACTTTTCACATTTATGTTTCATTGTGATTTTAAGTTTAGGTTCTTATCCAATTTGAGATTATTCTCTTCCTTAAAATATTCCTTTCTGAAGACTTAAGATGCATTCCTGCGGACCAGACGCAGGAATCTCTGCTGGGGATGGAGCCGAGTGAAGGTGATTGTGCCAAGACGAGGTCTGCAACGCGAGGTGTTTTTTTTGTTTTGTTTTGTTGCAATGCCCTGTTCCCCTGTGCAGACATCCTGAGTGATGTGGTTGTAAAGAGGCCTGGACAGAGTTCTTTGTCATAGGTCTATGAGACTTTCAGAGTCTCTCCAGTAATCAGGTCCACATGCCAATAGTGATGGATTCTAATCTGCAGCTACTCTGCCCCAGACAACGCACACATACAAATCAGAATTTACATGCCAAGTCTCTCTTGATCAATAAACATTTACTCCTGAGGAGAGACTGCATCTGCAAGCCTGTCTCGGTAATCAAATCAAGCGCTCTGTTGATGATGAGATCATGCATCAATGGGATGACCTCTCAGTAACTATTTTCCGTCAATACACATAAATAAAATCAAATTTTCTCACATCAGCATGTGTTGTTTTTAAATTCTAGTCCAGACTCTTACAAGAAAAGACTGTCGGACACCAAGCAAAAGCAGGTAGACACAGTCGACACAGCGGCCAAAATTATAAAGATGCTAATGACATTGCTGTAAAATACAGAGATCATTTTAATCAATTAGCTGAAAGCATTTGCCTCGCTGATGAAGACAGAGAGGAGAGCAACAAATCGCCTTGCTCCTGAGGTTGGATGAGGAGGAAGTCGCCCTATTTCAGCCGTGACAGATGTTGGAGCTCGCCTGGACGCTGCCGGACTGCTAAAATTTTGCAGACAGACGCTTGATATTTCACATTCGACCTCAGTGTCTCTTCATTGCAAGAACTGTAATAGAAGTTTGACTGCCGGACTGAGAGAACAGAGTCATACTGTGAAACAGATTGGAGTTTGAATTGTGAAGAGCCTTTCTGCAGGAACAGCAGTTTGTGAAACGGTCTGCTGTCTTATTTTATATTAGGGCAATATTAGTTTTTTATATGAAAACACAACAATAGTAATAATTTAAACACTACGGTGAACGGATTACAGCCAGAAATGATATTTTGGAAATGGACTTGATTGGTTTTCTAACATTATCATTTTATGAATGAATACTAACGTGTGTCAATTTAGCCTCCACAAATAGAAAACACTTTAGCCTTACTTTTCTTTTATAATCCCTTCTTGCAGAATTCTGAATGCTCTTGCTTCTTCTCACTGAATCTGTTTGACTAGAGCTGCTATCTCATCCATGCAGCCAGGGGAAAGTAGATAGTGTATCATGCGTAAAAGCAAGATCTTTTTGATTCACTTTCTACCCTCTGCAGGGAGGTCAGAGGTCAGAGTCAGCTACAGGCCAGTAGTCCTGGAGCTGGTGGGGAATCAGTGTCACGTTCAAGGACGTTCTGGTCAGAGTGTCTCTTGCCGAGTACTCCGGTATTAAGGTCTGTGACCCTGCTCAGTGTGCCATACCTGCTGCCCAAAAGTCACCTCTAGAACACCTTTAGCTATGTTCCCTCGCAATATGCAGCATTAACTTATTGTTTTTTCATTGATTTGAATAGAGTTTGGTAACTTGCATTTCAGAAAAGATTGTAATAGCTCTACAGAGTCTCTGTGTCATAATGTCAATAAACTTCAAAGGTAATGTTCGGCACATCCCCATAGCAGTGTTGTGTCCGCTGTTGATGTTCGAGTCCTAACTGAACAATATTGCTGTGCAGAAAGCTCCCATGTGACTCTTTATCTGTTCCTCACCATAGGGGAGAAAATGAGTCACATTCATCCCACTGTATGCTGTTGTATCTGTAATTACAGAGGGTACATTCTCATATTTTCATTTAGACTATTTATGGTAAAATCATACAACGCTGCCACAGTGCCACCTGCTTTCTATCCTTCCTCTCTCCCCCTTTCTCTCTCTGAATTATTTTGAAGGTTGAAATGTTGCATGGCTCATCATTGAGGTTGCTCTCCCTCCCTTCCTTCCCCCTTTCCTCTCTGTCTGTCATCCCAATAGCTTACGATCTCTAAAGGTTCAGTTCTCCCGCTCTCACATTGTAAGAGGCAAGTCTAATTAGAGTGAATCATTTGGCTGATGGTCTGTGAAACACATTGCGGCAATTATCAGTGTACTATATACAGACCGTTATCTGTGAAATCCCTCTGCCTGTGAGCGTACGAGGATGGAGGCGTGATTAATATGCAAAGAAACCAGGTCACAGATAAAACTAACCAACGGTCAAACTGGAAACTCCTACGGGGAACACTGTGGTCTCTGCGTTTGATTCTGAGCAGCGTGTTTTGTCTGAACATGAGAAATGTCTCAGTTTGGGGTGAAGCACATTGTTAACATCGTAAAGCTCCAGTCTTACTAAATACATGTTCAAATATTTAAGAATAGAGTGGTGCAGGGATGACATATTTTTGTAGGCCAACCTCGGAAATTGGCACCGTTTCCCTCGACAAAAAGCCAAAGGGATTTTTCCACTGGATTTTGGATTATTGCAGAAAATAAGCTCTGTAGCAAACAAACGTTTATGGTACTTACAAGTTTTTGCTCAGCAAGATAATCTTCCCAAATGAACGTCTTTTAGTCTAATTTAGCCACTTTTTAGCAACCGCATAAAAGCCTCAATATTCCAACTCACAAGAGCGGTATTTATTTACTGACGTATTCTATATCGTAGAAAAAAACCCGTTAAAATCTCTTCAGCTTGAGTTAACCACAAACCTTATTTCAGGCATCTAACCAAAAACCCATCAAAAACGCAAGGAGTAATGCTGCTTTCACATGGAATCAGGCAAACCCAATATTATGTCAGTGGATGAGAGCAGGACGGTAACATTAGTTGAAGGCGGCAGAGTACCGGCAGCGCTTACGTTAGACGGCACTGTCTTCCAAAGTTAAAACATTTTGACCTTTTTGCCGTCCACAGAATTTATAACCAGATGTTACATAGCTCGCTCACACCGGAGGAAGTTGTTTAAGTTTGCAATAGAAAATTAGGAGAAAGCTGACTTTTATAGCTACATACATTACTAGAATAATTACATAAAATAGTAGGCACAAAAACGTATTTATTTTATATATTTTATTCCATCACCAAAGCTAGTTTTTCCTTACTGTCATTCTTACAGATTGTTTGTTTATTTTTCCTGTGCCGTCCAGAAGGTGTTTTCCGTCTGCCTCTTGCTATGTGAATGCAACATTAGAATTACGAGTGGAAAATCTGCTGTTGTAATTACTGTAAACTGCATACTGGTATATGTACCGTAGAGCAGACAGCTTGACAGGTGAAGCAACAGTAACAAAGGGGGGTGGGGCTTAGTGATTGGCCTGTTGTTCACTGTAGAGATGATGACAGCAACATCATTACAGGCCATCTGTCCTGCTCTGCTCTGAACTATACAGTAGTAAACTTTCACACTTAGTGGAGGCGAACACTTAAAGCTCTTTGATTCGTTAGCTGTGTTTAAATTGAGTTTGTAAACCTTAATGTCCAACCTGTAGAGACGCCTTAGATTGTAACAGGAACCTCAATCCTCTTACAGCAGCTAATAACAGCAAACCGTATTATGTTATAGAATGCATCATAATGTTTACAGCACAGTTTTCAGCATCGCCAGCCCACGATGCAGTACTTAATCTTATGAATTATTCTGAATAGCTTGTGCTCTAGTTAACACAATTCATTTGGGTCTCATTAAAGTGTTTATAATGAATAAAAAAGTGACTTAATGTGCTGTTGTAGTGACCTGTGTTGGTTAAGAACATCATTAGAATCACCAGCGATCAAAGTGTCGGCTGATCCTGGCTGATTACCATGAACGTGGACGAGGCAGTTTTGAAAACCTCATGAAGCAAATTGAGGCTTGTTTACAGTGTGCTTCTTATTGTAATTATATCCAACATAAAGTTAATACCAGCACACAATATGTAGTTTCCTATTACTGTAATTAGACAATAGGTTAGTGAAGATAAGACAGTGAACGTGGGCTCACATTGATGGACTCAACCCCTCACTATATCATACTGACCCTGTGAGTGCGTATGTCATTACTCTTAATGAAATGCGTAAATTACCATGGCTACCATGTGTACATATCAGCAGCCTTGTCAAGTATTAATACGTGAAATACCACATTTGCATTATGGGAATTAAATGGTCACTGACCCGACACTAATTACAGTTAGTCATGATTCTATTTAATTTATTTAAATTACTAAGTTCCAGAAATACGACACAGGATATGCAATCCTGTCATTAGCTACATTAGGACATGTTAGATATAGAAAACATCTTTTCAGTTATATGTTAACTTATGTTAATTACATGTCCTCAAGGTCTGAATTCTTTTTTATTTTTAAACAGACCATCTATTGTACAAGTGCCCACTGCTAAATCAAAGAACGGTCATCAAAGTTCAACAGATAATGACGTGAGTAACTTTCTGTATGTGTACTATCCACCACCTCTAAACTTCACAGCATTTACTCTGCCATTTTGTACAACTTCATGTAATATAAAGTGCGCCTGCATTATGGTGATGTACCACATGATTCTAGGAAACTGCTAATGTGTTCATGGCTGCAGCAGAGTGGACTATGGCAGGAATCAGGTGGGATACAGACTGTTAGCAGCTACAGTAGCCTAGAGGTTAGAGAATGAGGTACATGAGTGCGGAAAGCAACTGAAAAAGAATCTTGTGCTCCTTGTGTTAAAATGAAAGTGCCCTTGAGCGCGGCACTTTTCATCCAACCATCCGCAGCAGTGTCGGACTTCAGTAGCAGACCATGCAATCGGTAATATATTGGACACTTTAAACATCGAAAAGGCCGAGATACAAAACATAAGAATGCTTATAAAGAGATGCAAAATACAGTTGAATTAGCTGCAATTTACTGAATGATTATCAAATCCATTCCACCTGTTTCACATGCCTCACAGGTGCTCGAGTGTTTCCTCCCGCAGACCAATGACATGCAGGTTAGATGAATTGGCCCGAAGACTCTAAATTGCCTATAAATGTTAATGTACATGTTTCTCTATGTGTACTGCATGTGTAAGCCTTGTGAGAGACATGTGACCTGTCGGGGGGGTGACAGGAAAAAGCTCAATGCATGCTGGGACAGACTCCAGCAGCCCCTCGCAAACATGCATAGTCTAACAAAGTGTAGAATATTGGTGACTTTTAATTCCCAGCATGTAGCACACTTGGTCAACTTTTCTCTGGGAGTAGAAGAGTGAAGAGTAGGTCAAAGAGGTAGCACATTAAAGAGAGACTGTACAGCTCCCTCTGACAAATGAAAGGTTGAATTCAAGCCAATGTACATAGTCTTGCTGTAATGTAAAAAATGATCTTATATAATCTCTCTAGTGGTGTCACATTGTACCAATTTAAATGTGGCTGTATGGTGCTTTGTAACTGGAAAACAACAGCGTACCCGGTGATCCAGAGCTTTTAACATCATAGAATTCATAGTCGTACACATTTCAGTACTTTTTCTTTTCTTTCAGTTCTTCGTTAGTCCTCAAAGGCAAACCAGTGACAAAGTTTGTTTCAACAGTTCAGACGCGGTCGATCAGCTGAAGCGGTTGTGTTGAGTTGTAATCTGCTTTCAAGTCTTTGGTCACTTGTTACTGAACAGCTTCAGAAGTTGGACATTGGATGGAAAGGTGATAATGCCTTCACTTTCTGTTTTTCAGATTACATTTTGAACTTAAAATGCATCCATGCAAATCATCACCATATCCATGCATTTCAGATTGTACCCTTGATGTATCAACACAGCATCTTCCCTGTGGTGGAAGGAGTGGTGTTTTGCCCTAATTAACCCACTTAGATTGTATCCAAGGCCAAGATTAAACAAAACCTTTCATTCAGTGCCCGCAGTCAGCCTCATTTGTCTTCAGGACACAATCTTCTCTGTTTTTAAGTCAAGGGTAAAAGAAAAGCACTGTGTGGTTTACCAATTGAATAACTCAAGAGTGTGGCCAACTGAGGCAGAACACAGGGCAGAAGCACGTCAGAGCTCGCTTATGAATCCAATCAACGACTTGTGAATCAGTCCGCCACATTCTTTCTTTTCTTTTTGTTTCTTTGTCTGTCTGAGTGAGGAGAGTGAAGGGGGGGATTCATCATTTGATGTGATATACTTTCAATGGCAAAAACCACTATCACAAAAAAAAAAAACCAACAGGAAATTAGATAGGTGAGGCATTCTTCTCCACTTCAAAAAGTCCATCTTTGGTATTCATGCGAGTCCATGAGGGACCTGTCGAGGTACCTCCCTCCTAATGTTCAGGGGGATTAACTCTGGGTGTGATAGAGGCAGTGGTGTATAAAGTACTCAAAAGCCATACTTGAGTAAAAGTAAAGATACCTCACTGGAAAACTACTCCAGCAAAAGTAAAAAGTCACCTATTAGAATACTACTTGAGTAAAAGTCTTAAAGTATCTGATATTTATTGTACTTAAGTATCAAAAGTAATTTTCTGATATTAAATGTACTTAAGTATTGAAAGTAAAAGTACAAGTAAATGCTGTTAATAAAAAAGCAAAGGGTCAGAAGTATGAAGTTTATTCTTTTAAGTGCTGTGGCCACCAGGACCAAGGACATGGAGCTGTGTTGAAAATAATTGGGTTGGCTGTGATCCATCCAGGAGCAACAATGTTCAACATAATATATTGTACATAAGTATACTTTTGCATCTACTATGAACTTATCATAATTCTCCGAAAAGCAATATGACACTATGAAGGAGTTGTAACAGTGCGTTTATAAGTATGCTCATTCTGACTAGAGGATGTAGAGGGCAAATGCATCATATTGTGTTCAGCAAAACATATCCACTTGATGCATCAGGTCAGTGTTGTGAGAAAGGACACCTTGTAAACTCCTATGGGCCTGGTCTGAACACAATAGGCAAAGGTTTTGCTCAAGCTGAATCTGCAATTGGGCGACTGCTACCATCATAACTCCATCTGATCATCCACAAAATGACTCAAATATCAAAAAATGATCAATACTAAAGCAGCAACCCAGTCATTACTGGAAACTGAAAAATGTCCTGTTCATCTTCAAAAGAAGTTGGTTTTCAAAATTGCGAGAATTCAGTCTCGCTCTTCTTGGGCTGAAGACTAGTCCCGCGATGCTAACTAGCCTTTCACAGGCCGCTGAGGCAGGTAGAGGTGTGTTCAGCTTCACACACAGCTTGCGCACAGCTGGGAGGATATCCCTAATGCTAACACTAATGCTAACCCTGATGCTAACCCTGATGCTGCGCTCTCGCGGCTCCTGTCAATCCTATGGTGTGGTGGCTAGCTATAGCTAACGTTAGCCAACTATAGCTGCACAACTGTCAACACTTCCTCAGCTCACTAACTCGCTAGCGATCCACGGGTGTTGGTCTTCGTCACCACCGTCGTTTGTTGCGGGAGTAGCAGGTGCTTCCATTTCTGCTTCCATCTTGAAATCAGTCATCGTAGAGTGGAATTCTGCTCGTGTAGTCGCTCGCTAGCTATAGCATATAGCATCCTGGGCATCACTGGGAATCTAAACACCGCGGCTTTGAGAGCACTTGTTTTGCGCATTAACGTGATTAACCAATGATTTAACTTGCAAGCTAGGACCACTGATTCGCCAAACCTGCTTGCTCGCAGTCTCTGGTCCACCGCAGTCCCCGATGCTGGTCTCATGATTCATTTTTTTTTTTAAAGATAGATTTGATTTTGTAGCGAGTAACGAAGGTTTCAGGGGAAATGTATCGGAGTCAAAGTATCAGTTTTCTTTGCAAAATGTAGTGAAGTAAAAGTAAAAGTCATCATAAATATAAGTAGTAAAGTAAAGTATAGATATCCAAAAAAAACGACTTAAGTACAGTAACGAAGTATTTGTACTTCGTTACTGTACACCACTGGATAGAGGACACCCTTCATTTCACACATTCCTGTTATAAGAACTAATTAACAGGCAGGAAAAACATTCAGCCTCGAATATTCACTCTAATTAATTCAAACGACTTGCAGAGACCACTCGTTCTGAAAATGTCAGTTTGTGGCAAAATACATTTTTTTGGCAAAGTGAATTAGTCAGGCACTTGAGTAATGAATAAGTAATTCAGGTGTTTGCTATCCAAAGAAGGAATAGATCAGTTGCATAGATATTCAATGTGCAGCCACATAACTCACTGACACGGAGAGCACGGAGAGCAATCGTTAGATCAGATTTAAACCTGATGTCTTTTTTTCAGCCAGGACTTTCTGACAACTGATAAACAAGACACGTTTTGCATGCAGTCGATAATGTAACAATTACGTTTTCATCCTACACCGAAGACTATCATTAGAGCTTGTCAGCTTTTGACCACACTCTTATGCAAATTAAAGCAATCTGCATATCTATTTAAGCTTTCAACAAACTGTAATGAAGTTTTCCAGACTTCTGTCACACATGGCTGTTTTAGATTATACTGAGAGAAAAGAAGGGACTAATACTCTGGAAGTTAACTCAGTCAGCCTCTAAACAACAACACATATAAAGTTATTAAACCTTACAGTGTGCTGTTTCCTCTGCAGAGATACGTTTGTGTTCCAACCACCTCGAAAGTTTTTTATTATTAGATCTGTTTTTATTCATTTTTATTATATTTATGTGAAAACATGATGCTGTTTTAATAGGAAGACATTACAAAAGGACTGTCATATAGGAAATGATAGAAACAGATGTGTAGGTGCAGTAAATATACAGTATCTGTAATGTTATGGATGCAACTTCAACATAATTAGTGCTAAGCCTTATTTTATAAAACAATATAAATATATAGTGTCGTACTTTTAAGTTAACATAAGACATCCAAGTTCCTTTAAGGTCAAATCTGTAATAGCTTTATTAATCCAGAGATTTATTAGACCAAAGATATAATCCATCAATCAGTAAATTCTTAATTGAGCTTTTCTTATACAAGGCCTGTCATTATTTGAAAGAGAAAATGTATGATGTGTTATAGAACAGCTAA
The DNA here is from genome assembly GCF_004355925.1 of Anarrhichthys ocellatus. Lineage (NCBI taxonomy): Eukaryota > Metazoa > Chordata > Actinopteri > Perciformes > Anarhichadidae > Anarrhichthys > Anarrhichthys ocellatus. The sequence goes on from NW_022280045.1 coordinate 8,309,922, forward strand.
AAATAGTTTGATTGATTACAGTACAGGACTATTACGCTACATATTATTGGAGTTACTACAAAACAGTATTTTGAATTACAATGAATGCTAATGAGTTAGGCATACTTTTTTATTCAAGGCAACCTCCTCTGTGTTGTGAACTCAGGTTTGCTATATCATCTCGTTTTAAGAGTTATGGAGAATTTATTTGCAAATCGTTGCATACATCCAGCAGTTAATGAGCAACATTAGCTTTTATTTGGATTTGTTTTTCTGGTCCAACATTCCCTCTATTCTAGCTCTGTTTTGGACTCTACAAGCTCTTGAAGACACTATTTGGCTCTGTAGCTGCTAAATGCTTCGCTATGTTCACCAGCTTGTTGCTAACAGTGTAACTGCTGTTTGGTACTGAGCAGGTAGAGTAGAGTAAAAACAGCTCCTTGCCACGGCCAGAACAACACTATAAGAGCTGTGAGAGTGAACCAAAACAGTAAAATTGCAGGCCGGACAGCTAAACATCGAGATGAAACTCTCTTTGAATCTCTGTAAAGTCGAAGGTAGCTGCAGATTTGGGTGGTAATTCTCTGTAACAGCTAACAGTATCAAGTTGTATTGTATTTGTGTGCTTGTGTGTTTTTGCATATTAAAATGTAGTAGTCTTTATTTTGTCAATGCCTCCAGTATGAAAAATGTGTGAATAAAAGAAAAAATCTATAACCAAAACTAAAATAACCTAGACACACATAGATGAAATGGTCTTTTAGTTTGATCCTGTTTGAAATTTAAACTGGGTGCACAAGGATTTTAAAGAATAAAGTAAAGAGAAGCATCCAAGGTCTAGTCAGAGATCTTGTTGTCCTTAATCTGAGGGTTAGAAACGTGACATCTTTATGCTTCTAAGAAGAATAAAAGTAAACATAAAACATGTTCACTGTAGTAAATCTTGAGCAAAATAAGTTCAAATAGCAACTAATATAAAAACTACAGATGTAAAATTCATACTTGCTCTGTGAAAACTGTTTGAAGGGCTAAATTTGGAATTATGCCCCGCTTGTTTTTTTGTCCTTTGTTCATCATGAGGGAAAAGTTGAAACAAAAGTATTTTCTATGCTTGTTGCTTGCAGCAACCAAATTGTTGCTGTAGTCTTTTTGATCTAGGAAGGAGTGCGCGTCCTAGAAAGGATCTCCATTGGGAGCATCGTGAGTGCCTCGCCCCGGAATATGATACCAGGACGAGAAAACGCGCTGCAGATGAGTGACGGCTGCCTAAAGGTGAGAGGTTCAAAGGTTGTCTGTTCAAACCCTCAGACTGGATGGGTAAGTGTGGGCAGGCTAAGTGAAGGAGTTAAACTCTTCCCACCCTCAACTCATCAAGAACACGACCCGTCACTGCTAAAAAAAAAAATAAAAAAAATCCCATTTCATATTACAAGGCTCGTGAGCCGTGTCACTGCTGTACTCCATGGCAGCGTGTTCTTGCCAGTCAAGTGATGAAGCCTTTGAGCTGTTTTGGAGAAGTTAAGTGATGCAACCGTCTATCTCATATGCTGAAATGTGGCAAGTCATGTAGATGAAGCACACATATTCTCTCAGATGTTGGCGCGGGGGTGCCAGGTTCTCTGCTGACATTATTGTTTCAACAACACAGGATAAAAGGCTGTGAATGTGTCTGAAAATTTCACTGACCGGCGCCTCTCATTCCAGTCTGACGGGCCTCAGACAGATGAGAGAGGGAAACATTTGCACACCTGTCACTCGCTCAGTCATAAAGCGTGAGTTTGCTGTTGTGCGTCAAAGAAGGGCGCAGCATCCGAAAGCTCTGAAAATAAGTTTATGTGATGAAGCAGAAGACATTTGGGATTCAGGGGCAGAGTTAGGGCTTGTGTGCGTGTTACCGGATGAAGTATACACAAATATAAATATGACTTCTACTGTGCATAGCACGCACAATTCCAACCAGCACATGCAACATATATCATGTAAAGAACTGGATTTTAAATATGGATTTTGATCAAACCAACCTCCCTTTTAAAACAAGTTACAAATAAACGAATGACTACCAAAAAGCCAGAAGTTGCAGAGCTAATTGATATGCTACATCTGCAGTTGTTTGTGCCACCATCTTCACTGATCAAACAAGCATAAAAATGAAATGATCAAACTATAAAGCTAGGAATTTAACCAAAAATAATCGTAGCCCATCACTTACCCTCCGTCGGTTAAGATGTACTTATCCAAGCGTCACCTCCCTACCACGGCCATGACAGACGTTCACTAGAAATCAGAAATCTATTGAAGCTTTAATGGAAAACTCTGTGTCAGGTTTCCCTGATGTATGAAAAACATGTTTTTTTCTCTTTTAATTGCATTAAATCCTGTGTCATTGTCATTTCCTTCAAGTTAGATATTACTTCCACCAAGGAGCTCCATATCTATCTATCTTGTAAAACAAGCCTATATATTCACAGGATTTAGATATTCTCTAGCAGTCAGCATGATGTCGCTATGGGTATTTCTATGAATATCTTCTTGAAATTTATTTTCTTTAAATTCTAAACTTTAGTGCAGCCTTGGCAGAGGTAAGCACTCTCTTGTTCGGTGGTTCCATGACTATTTTATACGTACTGTATAAATACAGATGGTTTTAATAATTTTAGATACATTTATATCGTATCATATTCTATAATCATAAGTTGGAACAATATATTTCTCAATTAGCCAACAGGTGCCCTGCAGATTAACTTAAATTATGAATAAATAAATACAATTTAATATGCTAATATTTCCTTTTTCTCAATCTTGGTGGATAGAGAGAGAAAACCCACAAGTCTGACTCCACTAACAGTTTCACAACTTCTTTGAGCCAGATCAAACATATATGATCACATATATGATGTTGGGAACACGCAGTACCACAGTGAATATGCTATCAGACAATGATGGCTAACCCATCGTTTTAGTTTTGTTGGTCGTCTGAGACCGAGGTGAGGGCTGAGCGGTATCAGCATTTCTTTGAGCTCTGTTGGCCATGTCAGGTTTTTCCATCGCTTGCTCAGATGTGTCTGAGCTCCTGAATGACTGAGCGGGTTGTTACATCATTAGCTGTGTCATAACTGCAGTGTTTAAATACAGCGTTTTTATTGTGCATTGCATTTTTAGTTAATTTTAATGTTGTCGAAATGATATGATAAATCTTGCAGGACCATTGGTCATGTCCTCAAGGAACCCCAGGGTGGTACTCACTTTAGGAGCCAATGCTCTAGTTAACCTTGATATAAATATTCTCAACAGCCATTGAAATAAATCAAAAATCAGCCAGCCTCTTGAGTCTGTAATTGTACAGTATACTATACTACAGGACATCAGAGGGCCAAGAAAAAACTCTTTTATAGCCTGTGCCTTTCATCTCTGCACATTAAAAAATGATCCTTTTTAGGGAGAAAAGCCCAGAATACAGCCTCAGAACTCAATACACAAACTCCCTTATCTGACTCTGCTTGTAACAAGCCTGCATATACGTTTATTGAATGAAAAATCACCCATTCATGCAGGCCAATTATGACTGTGTTCATCCAGGTATAAATCACTGACCCCAAAACATGAACAATAATGAACCTGAGTCCTTTAAGTGGTAAGTATCGAGCAGCCTGGAGAGTCATTGGCCTCTAATGCCCCGACTGTGAGGGGAAAGAGAAAAAAGCTCTCTGGACTGCAGCTGACAGCCCAGTGCCTCTCATGGAATAAAAATGCACCTCTTATCTCTGATTCTGTGGCCTCGGCTTGATCCACACTGATCTAAAATGACTTTGTAGTTCCAGAACATTATCCTGCCTCTCTGCAGCCATCAGTGGAATCGGCCAACACACAAGCATTAATTACAAATCCATTAAAAGGGCTGGTTCGTCTGCAATGCAGCCATTATCAGATGACATGTCATTATTTTCCCTCTTCACTGCAGCACTGGGAGGTGGCGGCTTCTGTCGGGTCCACAGGAACAAACATCTCATCTGTTTAAGGGACTGGTTTGGGAACACAATGCATGGTGATGGTCAGCGGTCTCAGGGGGTAATGTGGCGTCAGGGCTCAGACTATGATGACAGTGGCTGGGACATTTTTTGAATACATTTATTTGTTAATCCTAAAATGTTATGTACAGTAGCCAAGATAGTTTGGTGCAATGCAACGTGAGAAAAGCTAATTAAACCTGCAATAATCAATATATATTAACGATGCATCCAATGACAAAGTGTATGTGAAAGTGGCCACTTGCACCAACAATCCCACGACAACTAGAACTACAAAATTGAACTCACCAAGCTGTCTGCCTTCGTTGTGCGAGGTACAGCAGTGTGTGTACTGGTAGTTCCGTTAGCTGTTAGCAGTTAGCCAAACACACCGTCCCAACACAATAAAAGTGAACCGCAGGGCAGTGAGCGGTACGCAGCAGCGTATGTGCAGTGTACTGGTAGTTCCATCAGCCAAACATACTGCAAACTCTATTTTAAGTCATTTTCATTCTGAACCCAGCTACTAAATTAGAACAGCTGCTAAGTATGCAATAGATCGATTCGTATGACGACATAGCAAACTCCATCCACTGATGAGGACCATGTGATGTGGTTGAAAGCAACAGAAAAAGCTGGTGAGTGGACATTGAGTTGGGAACGGTTTGTTCAGGTGAATTCCCCAGGCCAAGAATGCACTTGCCCATTGACTTTTTTCAATGTTCGAATTTGCAGTTTTTCTGTATTTGTGATGCATAACTGTGTTGACTGTGTTGAATGAATGTGTTGTCAATGTGTCAAGATGTTTCTTTTATTTGCCTGTTTTTTTTTTCTATTTGGATGTGTTTTGTAAAGTTACGATGTGTTGAGCTCTTTCGGCCGCTGTATATGATGCCACAGCAAGTATATCTTAAAACAAAACCCACAGCACATAAATACTGTAAGGCAAAGTAAGCTCAATGTGTTTTGCATTAAAATGCATTGTTCTTTTGGGATCAGAGATGAAACTGTTCTTCCCAGAGCACTGAGGCTCATCATGTTAAAAGTTTCCAAAAGTTGGAGCTGCTCAACTACAAGGGCTCAGATGTTCACTTAATCAACTGGCTATTATGTCTGTGCTCAATCGTACTGTATGTTTGTGTAGCAGGTGGATTGTGTGCAAACAATAAAACCCAATCCAATGGTAATTCTGCTATGTTGTGCAGGACAGATAAGCCATCAAATGACATGGTGCAGCTCTAGAATAGGGAAATCATGCCTTGGGAAATTGCATACAGAAGGCTTTTCTGTAGATGCTTTTCTTAACAATGTTGTCGTCTGTAGGGTAAACAGCTTTCTGTTGTTCATATTGGATGGACATAAAAGACAGATTCACCAGCATAAAAATGCATTAAAAAAATCACTTTGACCCAAGATGAGTCAATTGGTGTCTTCCTTCAATAAGATAAAATGAAAGGACTAATTAGCGCTGTACAGATGGCCACCTAAAATTAAGTCCTGCCTGATAATAAAAATGAACTATGGAGAGGAATTCAAATCCCCCTATCTTCAGCACCACAATTTCTCTCATTCTATAAAAACCCCCAGTATAAAGCTACAATAAGATGGGAAAATCTGCATGTACAAAATTAGCCCCAGGCTTATCAAAATTTGCCCTAAATCAGACTCAAACATCTGAGCCTCCGGGCTGATCACAGGTCTGAAGGCACAGAGAGAGAGACCGAGCTGAGTGCACCTGAACCATAACCTATTTCTATTTGTAGACTTTTGTTCTGTCAATAGTTGTCAGAGGCTTACTGTACATGAGTAGATGCCACTCTCTACTTTTATATTTTTAATTATTTCCCTGGTGGTGCTTCTAGAAGGACTAATGATGCTTACAGTACGTGTTAGTTTACATTCAGTTATTCAAACTCCCTCTATATAAAATGTACAAATTATCTCCAACTGCGCTCTCAACTGCAGAACACCTGCGCTGAACTCTTATCCTCGTTAACTCCTGCAGACTGGAGCCGATTGTCATTACGTATCGCACATGTTTAGTTCAGCCGCATGCTGATTTTAAATGATGATAACACAGCTGGAACGATACAATTGTGACAACCTACTTTTGACAATATTTGTGTCTTTCTGAATCAAATCTGTGGGACTGTAAACAACTATTTGTCCTTTTTCAACACTGTAGATGTGATTGCTGAAGCTGCTGGCACATCAAATGTTTAATTAGGTAACGAAACAGCAGGGACACAAGAGACTGATATCGAGGAGATCCTCATGCTTTGAGATATTTTTGAAATATGATGAAACTCCAGGGCTGAAAGTAGAGAGTAAAGTTAAATACAAATACAACAGCAGACTTTCAGTAATGATTTAGATTACCGCCCACAAATTACAGCGTAATTATTTAGTACATATCAATAAAATACTTCAAACAAGTAAGTGCAATGGAAGGTTATGTAATACGGGGGTAGCAACTTTGTGTTTAAGAGCGGCTTATACATAAATTAGACTGCATCATCAAGTACAGATTTAATGATTACAAAGGAACATTCATATTATTAACTATTTACAATGTATGGGAAACAGGGTAAGTGATTGCATTAAACTGTTATAATATAATTTATTTTTAATTTATGATATACTTGCAAAACATTTTCTTTGGTTTCTTGCTAAGCATACTAAATGACTAATGGCTGCTTCCTGGCTGGTTTGGAAGAGTCACTCGCAAATACGTAAATCCAGCCACATAGTTGTATCTGGATGGAGAACGCAATTACAAGCAGCAGGAAGCCTGTCAAAATCGATGTTCAAGTTAATCATGGATGGAGAGTCAAGACCAAGTGTCGGCTTTTAGTTTGGTCCACTGAAAGTGTTCAAGCAAAACTTGGCAATTCTAATCGCAACCAAGACATGCATGAAGCAATGGCTAAGCAAATAGGCAAAATTGGGCATCTGTGGCTCAGGAAATACTAAGATCGGCGGTTCGATCCCTGGCTCCTCCAGTCTGCATGTCATTGGGCAATATAACAACAAATTGTTCCCAAAGGCTAGGTTATCGGTGTGTGAGTGCATGTGAATAAGTATTAGATTAGATCCTGATAAGAAGTCTGGCCCTTCTGTATGGCAGCCTCTGCCATTAACTCGTTCTTATTCCCAACTCGCTGTTCAGTGACCCTCGGCCTCTAATGCCGACACACGAAGGCACACATAAGCATCTGTCTGCGACCCACTGGGCTTTCAACTAACTCCAATGTATAACCTCCACTGACGCTAGAGGGATAGCATAGTTTGACACCGAGGTTCAATGACTAAGCTTCAGTATTTGACAAGTTGGGACATGTTGACATGTGGTATGAAGCGTTGGAGGACTAGAATGGTGCTCTATAAATGCAAGTCCATTTCCCATTAAATGGTAGAGAAAGGCAACAACAGCTCCTGGCTGCCACGTTTGTTTGTTTGGGCTGGACAGAGTGATCGGATCTCAATCGGATCTTAATGTAGACACTGGAGAGACATTTCATACCAGGAGTAAATGTAATCAGGTTAAAACATATCTGGATACGAGATGCATTTTAATGTAAGGGTCTAAATGTCATTATGAGTGTCTAGCCTCTGTTTCCTGGTGCTTCACTTTCCATATACACACACACACACACACACAAAAAGTGCATTTACTTTCCACTCTGCCTGATTTATATTGTTCTCTCTCACTTTTAATAATTACCCCACTCTCTGGTGACTTCTGTGAGCTAGCGATGATTAGTTGTGCCTCGTGTCAGTGCACTTTGCCATTAAGCTCGAAAAAATGAAAACCTACAAAAACATAGCAACTCAACAAACAGAAGGTCACCTGGAATATTTCATGTATTCAAATCTTGACCTGCCATATTTTGCATCCTAAGCTGACAGCATGGCAGGAAAGGTGAAAGCGTTGCGCTCATAGGGAATGTGGAACTGGCAGATTGGGTCAAGGTTGCTCCTGTTTATGAACTCTGAACATCCGGGCGAGCATCATGGCCAACCCACGCAATGCAATAAGAAAAATTAGAATACGGCTGTTTGGCTGCAGATCTAATTCTAATCACTGGAGTCAGTCTGTATTTGACAGCATCTCCAGATGGCAGTGGGCAAGGGGACATGGCCACATGACCGCATCTTTCTCCGCAGTCCATGCTGCGAGGAAGATGGCAGTATGGTTGCTGTCTGCAGTGACAGATTGCTTGAGAGAAAGCTTGTCTAAATAAAGTACAACTGTCCGTGATAAACCCAATCCCATGTTTGGGGTAAATATTCGGCTTCTGTTCTGCATGTAAAATGATTTTTTTTTTAAGGTTCCTGATCACTGCAGGGTATGTCCTTTGTGCTGTTGCAGGTTAGAATGGACGCAGATCCTGGCAGGGTGTTTTACTTCATAAATGGTACATAATCATAGCTGCTTTGTGTAAATTATGCTTATAAAGGTTACTGGGAGGAAATCACTCCTTTGCATATCCCGTCATGTAACTGTCAATGTTTCATGGTTTGAAGAGTTCCTCGACCACTGTCATTATCACAGCAAATACAGCCAAGGAGCTGCATGACTCATGTGAGAAGAAAAGGTTTTTGAAGAAATGACAGGGGAAATGCATGCTAAATCCAGCAGGCACTCTGCCATGTGTGTTTGTTAAAATGACATTCTCTATAACTCCAGGAAAGAACAAAAAGTCCTCGAGGGCTCCAGTGCACCATTGGCATTAAAAGTATACATTTTTTTTACAAGATTGGCTTCTGAGTGGTACTCAGTGTGAATGCTGTTTTTAAAAATAGTATTATTAATAGCTCCTCATAACCCTCTGGGTTTTTTGCATTAATTTAGCAAGAAAATCATGAATTTCCTGTCGTAGGACATAACTGCTTCCAGTCGTAATAGCCCGCTGCAAAGCATGCACATATGTTTATTAGAGTACAAGATTTTGACCAAATATACCAGAATAGTGGACAGCTTTTTGAAAACTGTACTGTATCCAACCCATGCGATTACAATTGACAGAAAAAGCTCTGGAACAGGGATGACAGAGCTCCTGTTGTAATGGAAAGGAAGCCATCTGGTGATCGTGGTCTGGAAAGAGCACAAGTAATCAAGACCGTGTTCTGCGGCTTTAGCAGACTGGAAGTAAAGGGTTTACATGGACACAGATCAGTCCACCAGCTTGAAGGTGAACATCACACGAGAAACAGAGGGAAAAGAAGGAAACTGACACAGAAAACAGATGCCGACACCAGCGGCAAGACACAGAGCGGAAGAAGATCAACTGTGTCTTCTTGGCTTTCATCAAAGTTTGTCAGGAAAGAAAATATGTCTCTGGTCTCTCTCAGCCCCCAGGGGTTTATTTGTAAATGTCACACTTGTCAAATTGTCAGCAACTGCATCTCCCGCTGATGCCACATTTTCCCTGAAACAGAGAAAACCAGCTGATGCAAATTACAATATAACCCGCTGATATTTATTGTATTTTATTTTTTGATGATTTCCTTTGGTCATCTGCAAGCAAAGAAATCCTAACATTTAAATCCCCACTGCAGTTTAAAATCATAATAAAAGTAAATTAAGACTCCAGCATCAGCGCACCGACACACATGCACAGATAAACACAGATGTTACAAGAACCTTTCTGCTGCACATCGGCAGACAGGCAGCATTTAGTCACCTCTCAACCACATCTTGGTTTGTGTCTCATTAAAAATGTTTGCCTGGATGACACCATTCTGTTTTTAGCCAACTGTGACCATGTCATCTGTCCCAAGAATCGGTACATTTCTGTTGTCTTAGCTGTGTTTTAGAAATAAAGTAAAATCCTTTCAAATGATCTACTAGAATAAACCAAGAAATTGCGTCTTTCTAATTTTGAGAGTACATCTGATGCTAAAATTACACAAATGATGACAGGAAACAACAACTAAAAAGGTTCTGCTTCAACAAAAACCCGTTTCCTCTATTGCAAATACAATTATTGATTTAACTGAATCAACTGGCATCAAAACTAGAGAATGTGTCAGATTTGAATGTGTAATAATTAATAGCTTAGTATTTAATTAATAAAATAATAACTGTACACTTATAAAATATGATTTCAATTTACACAATTTAAAGGAATAGGTAAATATTTTGGAAAATACACTCGCAGTTATGAAAAGATTGATAGCACCATGTTTGTAAATATGAAGCTACTTCCAGCAGCTGGTTAGCTTAGCATAAAGACTGGAAACAGGAGCATACAGCTTCCGTGGCTCTATCCAAGGAAACAAAAGCAACAACTTACCAGCTGCTCTGAAGCTGACCAATTAACATGTTACTCCTTCTTTGTTTAATCTACATGAAAAGACAGTGTGAAAACCAGATGTTATGGATTCACAGAAGATTATGCGCGGGACTAATACTTTCTGAAGTGAAGCAACTTTGTGGAGTCTTCGCTGATTGTAAAGGAGCAGGGAGGTGGATTTTTACAAGTTCAAGTTACCTTTGGATTTAGCTTCCAGTCTTTACGCAATGCTAAGCTAACTGCTGTAAGCTGTAGCTTCATGCTGTATTTAGCGGACAGACATGGGTAGTATCAATCTTCTCATCTAACTCTCTGTAAGAAAGTGAAAGCGTATTTCACAAAATGTCATAATCGTGAGGTGATTGTGTTCACACGACAGCTCTCAGTCTGTTCATTATTGGGATCAGATCGCCCATTTTGGTGCCAAATGTGAACAGGTTCTGTGAGCAGCAGGGAATCAGACATCCAGACTGATTCACCGTGTGAAGGCGTTGGAGTTCAGCCTTCATCCCTAGTTTCACAGATGACACTTTTAACAAGCCCATAACTCGTCTGCACTAGAACAGGCAGAACAACTGTATAAATCATGAATCTAACTTTTCTTTTGTGGCTTTGACATAAATGTTTTGAACGCAGATGACTCAGGCAGACAGAAAGACGGAGAGACCAAGAGACGTTTACTGCTGCAATCCATCAGACTTTACAATGTAGTGTAATGTTTGTATTACTCGCATACAGGTTCAGCAGGCGTAAATCAAACACGCTTGTTAATCATAAACTTACAGTTTGTAACCCACTGAAGGCTTTCTTTCAGGAGGTCATTTTTGTCCCTCTGTCCATCACATATAACAACTCTGAAGCTGCTAGTTTAACTAGACATAGGTTGAACAAGAAGGCCGTTTCTTTATTCAGAAATATTTCTTCATTCAGTTGTATTCAGAAGAGTAATGACTTAGCGGGCAGAGGGGAGAGAACAGAAACTGCATTATGGGAAATGATGCAACAGATTATTATTACATTATAGCATTTATTTTTGTAAATCACAGGAACGGATGCCAGGGGAGCTGTACGTTTCAAACAATATCTGGTTACAGCTCTCCAATGTGATGCATTTCTTCAGTTCATATTTTTGTAAATTTTATATTTTTGAATATCTTTTCTTTCGGGTGTTGGTCGAACTAAATACACAGCTTGAAAGTATCACTTGATTTTGGGAACCGCTGAAGGGAATTCATCATATTTGAAAGCTTTCATATTAAAACATATTGTATTGCTTGACTTGTCTGCCTTTGCTTTATCATACAACAATCACCCAACCAAATCTTCATGCTGTAACCTTTATTGAAGTGCTTAATATGAGATTGTGGTTGAAAATGAAGAATACTTGTTATTCTGTGATATTGTCTGGATAGATGGCATTCTTCCTGAATCTTTGGAGTTTCATGATTATTCCACCTTTTGGATTTTGTGTCTAGAGTTTGATGGAAATGGATGAAAAGTCTACATAACTGATATTTATAAGAGCTCAGGTGATTTGACTCTTTATCAGACAAACACACAATTGAGGTTAAATAACAGTCAAAATGTGTCTATTAAAATTAAACAATTCTATGACAGTGAAACGCCGGTAAATGTCCTTAAATGGAGCCTAAATGAGCGTCGACATTATGGCGGTGGAAAACGATCACAACAATTGATCCTAGGGGAGCGCTACATTAACATGAGCCACCAGGGCGAGCTGCTGTGTGTTTTATCCCGACACGCTTACGTTTGCCTTGTTTAACCTTGTTTTACTAACTGAAACTGATTAAAATGTGAGATTGTAATCCATGTCACATATTTCACTGCGAGAGCAGCTGATGGATATCAGTGTCAAACTGTTAAATTGGCACAATGAGTGATGACAGTTTTGCCCTTCAACTCCACAGTGTCACATTGTCACATTTGTCATTTGCGAGTGGCTTTACCTGCCACTGTGTCAACATGACCACATGCCGTAACACTGTGCAGCGTCATTGACAATACATGACACGAAACCCTGTGTTTTGGTCCACATCCATCCATCACAGCTCCTTCAGCGCACCTGCAGCGAGACTACTCATGGCTTGCAGAAAGTGGCCATCACCTCACTTGAACCTCATCACCAACAAGAAGTATGATCCCAACACACACAAATTTCCCCGCACTGTCCACAAGTTACGTCGGTTTCATTTTGATTTCCAATCTGTGTTTGGCCTGAAATGGCAGCACGAGGCAATTGATGAATGCAGGGTTTATGTGGGCAGTGGCCTACTTGAATGTTAGCGTGTGACTGATGGCTGCATCCATCACTTCAATGTCATTATTCAAAAAACATCAAGTAACTATTGGGAAAAAGTGGGTCAAAAGAAGAAGTTGTTGAGTGGACTGATATGATATATGGGAGGGTAGCATCAGAGCATTTGAAGTTTAGTTTTGGCTCTCCACCCTGTGACAAATCACTGCAGCACTTGAGTTAATGTCAGTGCAGTAACTAAATTAACATGAAATGGGCGAACCCACAAGCAGAGACGGCAAAGGTGGAATTTACCTTGGGGGTCTAGAAAGTTAACACATAATCCTGCATCGGAGGAATACCTGATGAGGACATGTTTATATGTATGAGGGATGCTGCCACTTTTTATATGCACATGAAATGGTGGAGCAGATGGTAATAAAGTTCACACGCCTACATGTTAATGGTGTGTGTGTGTGTGTGTGTGTGTGTGTGTGTGTGTGTGTGTGTGTGTTCATGCATGTGTGAGAGAACCCGACATTGTTATGAGGAAGAGAAAATGTTACACCGCTGATGCTTGAAATACCAAAACAACAACATCCTACATATGCAACTAAGTCTGGAGTTAATGACTACATTTACGTGTGCACACTAAATCACGTTACTTTTCTTCTCACTCAGTCCATATGTTTAAATTCTACCTGGTCAGGTGTGGCAACTGACTTGTTGGTTTCAGTTTCAGTTCTAATTGTACTTTGGATGTAATTATTTTGACTCTAATAATCTTTTCATCCTTCTGCACTGCTGTTACAGCAATAATGGCATTGTGTAAAGTCACATTCATATTTAGGAGAATCTGGTAGAGGTGTTTACCGGGGAAATAAAATGGATGAGTCATTTTAGAGGAACAGTTATTTTGGAAGACGAAATGATGAATACCACTCTCTCTAAGGTAATTATACAGCCAGGAGACGAGTTTAGTTTTGCATAAAGTCATGAAGCAGCTTGCCAGTTAGGACCGTACATAGATACTGGCAAACACCCAAACCTCCAGAACTAAAAGAATTAGCAAACAACAAGATACAAACTGCTTCATATGAGCTCATGCTTAACAGCATGAATAACAGAAACAATAGTAACTCACCAGTTTTGGATCCTTTTTGGACAAATATCCTGCTGACTGATGCCTGTAGTATGATTGGTTCTCCTGATAGTAATTAATATCATCACATGTTGAATGGATATTCTTCCTAGTCGTGCTATTATCAGTAGTTAAGTCTCCTCTACAATCTACAATTTTTCTCTTTAATTTTTGTTTCTAATGCCACTGATGCTATATTTACCGTCAGCAACAAGAAATATCTCTCCTGTGAAACCATGAAAGCAATACAAATTTAAATTACAAAAAAAGAAACAGCCAGTCTGGCTCTGTCTAACAAAATCCACCTACCAACACCTCTAAAGCTCACTAATTAATACTAATCACAGTACACTTTAATTATCCCCACGAATACTGTATTGATTTTGACTATTTTAAGCTCTAATAATGTAAAAATTGTCTCAAATCCACATAAATCTCCAGCGCAAAGGTGAACCTCGAAAGCATTTAAGGGATACTCACCGACATTGTACATCCGGATTCAAAGGAGAAATTCACAGTCTAAACAAAAGTAGTATCCGGTCCAGACTAGACACATTATTCACGCTGTGACCATTTGACCTGCGTTTAATCATAAGCATGAAAAGGAACGGTGACACTGGGCTTTTCTTTGGAAAGCCATAGAAGATGAAGGGCTGAAAAGTAAGTAGCTGGTATTTCTATTGAAGTTTGCCTCGTGGCATTTCACTTTGTTGCAATCAGGCAAAAGAAAAAGAGAAAGGAGAGGAGATGAATGGTGGCTGAGGAGGCATGAAGGCAAATACAGTAAGAAAGCTTCATTGAGTCCAAGCTTCAGCCTGGACTCACATAAAGCTATCCGTCATGTATTCATGTAGACCATGTCATTCCCAAAGACATTCGTACATGACCGTTTGTTTTACTGATGAGAGGAAAACAGCATGAGACACTTAACTCTGCCTAAATTAATCATTTGGTCTCATTTATAAACCATAGCATGTGTATATAATTTATCAAACATATACATCTTCAAAATGGCTGGTTTACCTTTTCAAGATAATAGAAGGTCATGCAGAAATGGCAGAAAAAAATTATTTCACGCACAAATTCTCTCTTCTCACGATTCATAGATAGGGCACCTTTTGAATTGGCAAACACTGATATATCCCCATGCTGCTCAAATATGAACAGCATACAATATTTTTCTAAATTAATCTCATGTGGACTCTTGTGGAGTAAGTGGGCAGAGGAGGAGACAGCAGGACAGAAGGAAGGTGAAGGGCAAACACCGTCATTTGGAGCAGTGAGAATAGTGTGATTTTTGGCCCTGAACTGATATGGTATATAGCATTACCTCGTTGCTTTAACCGCCACAAAAATTAAAGTGCTAAACACCCTGATTCCAGTCAACTAAACTCACCAGCTGTTGGCTGTAGTTTTTATATTTACTGTATTGTCACAAGGGTGGTATCAATTTCTTATCTCTCAGCAAGAAAGCGAATTTCCTAAAACATCCAAATATTTCTTACTTCTTTGGTCTACTTTTTAATTAATAACATTCATTATTTAAACAAATCTGAGCCTTACTTTATTAGTTTCAAAGAGTAAATTGACCCATCCTAAATAATAACTGTGGGGTAGCCACACTGCAGCACTCCAGTGCCTTGCTCAAGGGCAATGGTATTCCTAAAATGTAAAAGTTATCAAAAGTAAGAAGACAGAAGTTATAAAGCAGTGAAACCGTTTGAGAAGTGAGGAGCAACTGCTTACTTCTCAAAGCCAAACATTTTTTCATTCAGTTGTATTCAGAAGAATAATGATTTAGCGGCCAGAGGGGAAGAGAACGGAGCAAATGAAAGTGTTCCTATGAGACAAGAAAGATTCTAAAAATACAGTGAGTGTACACTTATAATACACTAGTGTGCGTGTGCGTGTGTGTGTGTGTTTGTGTGTGTAATCATAGCAGAGTAGAATACTCCTTTTGAATTCTGCTGCTGCGAAGGTCTCCAAATACACAATTGAATTTTTTAGGTCAGTTTCAGCTTCTGTTGGGCAGGTTTTAATGGGGAGACAGGTGAATAGAGTAGTGGTATATATAGATTGTAACTGATAAATATCACCATGAAAGTTCCCCAGTTGATTACTTACATAAAGGCGATTCTTTTTTTGTCTTACAGTTTTCTGAAATTGTATGTTTAACTATGCAAATGAGCCAGTTTCTTATTAAATATGTTATATAAACCTGGAGATATCCAGGTTCAAAATTCTTGTTTCATTTTGTTGACACATTACAGTCAAAGGTTTTGAGAGAGGGAATTTGGAATATCTCTTTACATCGTTCCATAAATCAGAAAATACTGCAGCCGGGGAAAAAAAACAATGTTTTTTTAATAAAATATAAAATGTTTGATAAATCAGGCTATGAATGATAAAAGACCAAACCCTCGAGTAAAGACCTTCAGAATATAGAGAAAACAGCCTGTTTAGACAGTATTGCATAATTGCATACATTTTACAAGACACTGCAGGTGAAAAGGGCAACTAACTAACTGAGTAAATATATCTACTTCAACTGTTTATCTATGACTGAACCTGACTATTTCAACCGTTACTTTTTGAACTTACTATTTTAACTGTTTTCATTATGTAGCACAAAACACTTAATTCAGTCAAATCTTGACTTAGATTATATAGTTTTAATTAGGTGTGCTATCCCTCAATCCTCCCACAGACCCCCTGGCGACTACAGAAGTACCTCCTGTGGTGAGTATGACTGCTTAGAGCAACACTGGTTGATATTTGATATTTTACTCAATCAGAACCATCTTAGATGGTTTGTTTTTCAGCAAAGCGACAGCAACAGAGCAAGGTCAAACAATTCTATTATGAATACTTACAAAACTAAAACATTTTTAATTTGCTGCTAACCATGTCTTTGTGTGACCCAGTGCTGTGCTGATCAAAATACTGAATACAAAGGTGTTGTTCTTGATCTGCTTCAAGGGGAAGAACATGACACCTTGTCCTTGCTGATGAACTCCTTGCAGTTGCATCTCTCTTGATGCTTTTCAAAAGAGAAATACTAAATCATTTAGAAAGCAGCTAGGTGGGTTAACGTGAAACAACAGACTCTTTCAATCTCTGTGAAGGACTCACATGCAGCATTATGTGTTAAGTTCAAGCCGGTTCACTACTTAATACAAACAGTATATCCTACAAACTATTTTGTACAAACAAAATATATTGTAGTGCGCAAATCAATGTCTGGATGTGACTAAAACTCCTTCAGCTACACACAGACAAAACTGGAGCTGAGATACACTCGTCTCCAAAACTCAACTCAGAACTCCTGCTGTTATCACGTATTTGAATTATAATAACTGCATCAGAGCAATAAGTTGTTGACTAAAACTTTTCAATTTTAGTGTCAATGACTTTGTGAGCTCTTAGTAATCACACAGACAACAGTGCATCATTCTGCCTGTCAGAAGAGAAAATCATATTTTCCAGAGATGCTCTGTCCGTGACAAACGCACTGACCAAACCAGTGACACAGGGGTACTTTACTGTGTATTTTCAAGGCACTTCAACCGTTTACTGCATAATCATTTCAGGTTATTGCACACTCAGAGCTATAAACTCATCATGAGATCTCGCCGCTGAACATATGGTACTATGAACTATTGTGTTGCCAAGTCGCTAAGGCAGTAAAAAAAGACATTAATTAATGGTGAAACTTTGACATCAATCACATTAAAAGCCTGCTTTTTCCTTCCCACAGAACACAAGTCAAATGAAGAGCCGACTTCTGCAGTCATTATAACTGTACGGTAGCTGCATTTATGATCCGTGTATAAATAACAAATGCAAATCGCAAGAGTCTAACATAATTGTACGTTTGACAGGTAACTTATATTTCATCAAGGGTTGTAATAGCCAAGTTTATAATTTTCCAGACTGGCACAGAGAACTGTTTGACATTGATATGAGGAGAGGATTCTGTGTTATTTTTTGGTCTTCACTGAAGCTGAACTCCTTTGTCTCCTCTTTTACAGCACATGCTTTATAATCGCTGCCATCAGGTTGTTATCTCCGCCTTTGTTGCTAGCAGTGAGCCAGAACTGAGATGGGATTTTCTTTTAGTTTAAATGAATTATTTGCAGCTATTTATTTATTTTCCCTGCAGGCGTGGTCATAATAAATTGCAAAGGACAGTCGAGGTCCATTTGCTGGGTATATAAACAATCATAAAAGACACAAAAAAAGAAACAAGATGTTTTTCAGGTGAAAATAGCCTTTTCGGCCTTCTGGCAGCCAAACTATAATCATCAAGAATGCTATTGTATTCTGCTTTACAAACATGTAATTATGTGAGCGACATGTGTTGCTGTTCATTTAGCTAGAATGCCAGTGGATAAGAACAAAATACATTTCTTGAACACGACAAAGAAGTTTCTGTTGTGGAAAAAGTGGAGGCTAATTTTGATCCCTCATTGAGTCCCGCCCTCAAAAAACAGACTGACCAATCATAGTGTAGCTTCGGCTCCGAAGGATCCGACAACTATCCAGCTCTGCTCCATAGACTCTCATGCAATCGTTTCAGACTTTCTTCATTTCCTGGCTGTTTTGTTTTTGTGGATTATTGAATTATTGGATTATTGATTATTGAACATCATTGAACATTGTGGAATAGTGATACTCGTTACCTGAAGAGGTTGAATGGAGATATACGTTTCTAAAACGTTACGTTTTTTACATAAAAACTGCGACAGTGGATATCTATGTTCTGATAAACTTGCTGCTGGCACCAACAGTCACAAAATGTAAAGAAACAGACCTGATGTGCATCAGCCTTGCTTCAAGTGATGACTAGTGAAAGTATTTGTGTGAGGTCGATTGGATGAGCGGTTCTCGAGACGTGTGAAGTACATATGGCAATAGTTTGTGTAAAGGTTTTCACAATACTACATGAGAGCATTTGAACTGTGTATACTGTATGAGCACTTTATTCGTATATGTGAAATTCTTTCAACAGCCTTCAAGAGAGCTTTTCTAGTATGTGTGCGTGTGATTTTTCAGTTGTTTGAGTGATTGTTTCCCTTGTGTATGTAAAAGCATTTCACTTGCATGTGTGTGTGGTTTTCAGTATGTGAATGAGTTTGGTTTCATATGAGTTAGGCTGCAGTCAGATCTGTTGCTTCTGGGTATCTTTAGGGCGGAGGAGTAAATAAATTATGAGATGAGAACTTGTAAGATATGAAGCCCACATGATTACAGCTATGATCAATGCTGTGATGTGACGAAAGATTCCTTCCATACCAAAGCTGAAGCTGTCAGCTGGAAGAAAAATATAAAAAAAACAAAAAAAACAACATTCCTCCTATGAATTGCATTCTTCTTTATTTTCTCGTAGTTTTACACTCCACCACCTTCGATATCAATTGTGAGTTTTCCACAGCTATAAGAAATATTGTGGTGGATTTCTTTTTAAGCTGCAGACAATGCGAGTGTGTGTTCATGTTTGTGTGTTAATATCTGTATGCGTTTGTGTTTAGGGAGGTGTAATTGTGTGCGTGCCAAACGTGAATGTGTGTGTGTGCATAAACAAAACATTTCTTTAATTTAGCTTAGTGAAGCATGGGGACTCACGCCTTGTGCCGGTGTTCATTTCATAGTCCCATTTGTATTGCACATTCGGAATGCAGATGAGCTTCACTGCTGATATTTTAGCACTTGCTGTTTGGCTTTGTCCTAATGAGGTATCAGTAAATGGCTTTCTATTACAGCAGATATAGTGCTTAAAGGCAAGACACAGAAATACGTTGACAGAGTAGGATAACCTTAATGAGCTCAGACTGGAGATTCCCTACACAGATATACAGAAAGTAATCTTGTCATTAGGTGTGATGACTTGTAAAGTCCTGTGATAAGTGGACTAATGTTTCCTTTCGGATAGTTGCTCTGAAGTGAAACCGCTGCCTCAGTACTGAGCCGCTGAGTGTCACATCACTCTGAACAAACTAATATTTGTTCCAACGCCTAGAATGAATTTCACTCTATTTTGAGGCATTGCAAGTGAGGCTGCACCCACCTACTCCTCATGAGACTCACACACAGACAGGCATGCATATTGTGGCTGCACACACACACTTGCACATGCACGCTCCCCTTCAGATGTACTCTCAGACGCTAGAGCTCCCGGGATCCAGTTGAGAGGGATCGATGATGGTGTCTGCACCTCCTGACCTGCTCTCTGAATCCCTGCCACCTCTCCTCTAGCCTCCAACAGCCAAGAGGCACACAAAAAAAAAAAAACACACACCATAAACTCACCGTGAAATGAGATATTTGCTCTGAAAAATGTCTGCGGCTTTATGTGCTCAATGCCAAGAAAGGTCCTCTGACTCCACTCATACTTACAAGAGTGCTGTCTTAAACAAAAGGTTTGTGCTGCTGAACTTCATCAGGTTTCAGCTGTTTGGGAAGTTCTGTCACATCAGTGCAGCTGAAGAGTACTCTGCCAAGGTTAACAACTTTAGAGCATTTTATTGCAACAGGGGCAAAGTTAGAATAAAAACACAATTAAATTACACTGGCAAAAAACACACAGAGGGGAAATAGAAGGAATGCAGGTGATATTAAAAACCCAAGGGGCTCATGAAAGCATCCTACTTCAAAATAAAGACCAAAAAAACAACAAGTTTGACCTCCTTCTATTCACATCCTCATTTAAATCCTATATGTTGATATGAAGTTTATTAATCTTAATGATTAAAACTGTAGACATTTGAATCCTTTTGATCCGGGGTGCTGTAAACAGGCCATCACATATTGTAATGATTCAAAAGTCTTCTTCCACGTGAAAACCTGTGTTTAGTCTCTCCGAAACCTCAAGTGCTTAGTTCAGTTGAGATTCCAGTATTCGACTGTGTCATTCTGTGCAGTCCCTGACGATAGGTGAGGATGGCTTCTCATTTCATTTCCATAAGTGCCACGTCGGCAGTCTCAAACCTGCAGCGCCTTTACCTCAAGACCAGGACTCTAATCTGTATGCTGGTCACCGTTAAGTAAACATCAGCAGTAATAACTGATGACTAACAGTCAACGAGACCTTTGGTGAGGCCGACACACACCTGAAAGTGTAAATAAATCAAAATACTGTGTGCCTGCCCTCTTTTGGAAGTATAAAGATGTGTATGCCCTTGGGAAATCATTGATCTCAGGTCAGCCATTAACAACACAGCGGCAGAAAAAGATGTTCTCTCCTTTTTGATAAAAAGTGGCTAATAACCTGAACTAATGTGTCACTGGCTGCTTTTAACACACTCATTAGCGTGCATCATAAATCAGACAGGTGTATAGACTCTTCACTATCAACCCCTATCCTACAGTGAGCCTGTCTATCAAAATGCAGTCGAGTTGATGTGGATCCAGACTGCTGCTTGGACTATCATGACTCATTAACCCAAACACAGTGTGCAGCTCAGAGGCCCCTGGGCCAGATTAGGGTGTCACACATGACAAGTCTCCTAAAAAATGTGTTATACTTATTAGTTAATTTGCCACATGCATTGTGAAATAAATTTGATTGCTGCCTTGTGTTGATCTTCTTATACTGCGCAGGACTTGTTTTTTAACATTTAACCTGTACCACAATTTTTCTCCAACAAGTGCATGGGTTTTTAGAAATACTGAAATAAGGAGTCCGAAACTTCCCCTAGTAGAACTTCACCCAACTAAGACATTTTTGACTAGCCACCAACCAACCTCTGTGAAAATGATTTAAGAAAGTCACACTATTTTATTTAGCAATTAAGTGTTCAATTATTTGAATGCTATTCCGGTGGAAAATACTAAATTCCTATTATTTCAAATTATTCATGTATTTACTTTGAGCTCTGTGAGACCCTGAACATATCTGAGATTGCTAGTTGCCCGCAAAAACATTGTTTTTCTATGGTGCCGCGTTTTTCTGGCGGTATTTAGACGTGCATAAAAGTTAAAATATTCTAAATCTTCCAACGCTGCTCCTCACTGTCACACTTGGCCCAGGCTGCCAATCAAATCAAGCAAGAGGCTTTACTACTTTACCACTGCCTTCATTTGATGCAGGTAGATGTGGTAGGGCTAGCTAGCTAGTTAGCCTTTGGGCTAAGAGAGAGCTACAGTATTGTGAGAGGGAAGAGCGAATTCATATCTCATGCCGTGTTAGCTTCATCTAGGCTACAGTGAGCAAGCGAGCACATTATCCATTTTCCGCTAATCACATATGATCAGTTGTGCAGGCAGGCCGGCTCCACAGAAGCACCACGACGTTTAGCCTGACCTGCTTTGCCGAGGCATTTTTGAAGCGACTGGGCTTGTATCATTTCACCAGATGATGGGTGTCCTCAATAGTATCTATTGCTGGTGCTTTAACGATACCAAAAAACTGGTCATGATGCTTATAGAGATAGAATCATTATAATATAATAGTTTTCGCTATGGTAATCCACGAGCTGTGAGGTTTCCGACAAAACATACACATTTATTTTTTAGGAGGCAGGGATGCACACAGTTAAACTGTTGAAGCCCAAGCTTAATTAACATAAGCTAAAACCTTAAAACCATATAGTCTTGTTGCAAAAAAATGCTCAGATGGACTGTGCTGTTCATATCAGAGGGATCACACATCAAAATCCTGTTTCATTCATTATTTTAGGTCATTTAAAAAATGTGGTCAAATCTGTAGTTAATATTGTTTATATTTTTTATGAACTACAAGTGAGGACCCTGATGTTTCTCTTACTGCAAGGTATAATATTAACAATGGAGTAATCCAGTTGCAAAAAAACAAGATGTACTCTCTATAAAATTGCATAATCTGACAAAACCAGGGCAAGTAGGAGTTGAGGACATCTACTGATGCATGTAAACGATCAAGATGAGTAGTTGTTAAATGCGACTTCTCTGCGTTCACTCTTGCCTTGAACTCTTACTCAGAGCAAAACCTGATTTCTAAATGAATCCCTAATCCAACATCGTAAAGCTCGACTACCAACTAAACCGGGTGAAGCGAGGACTGGCCAAAATGACCTCACTTCCCCCAAAAGTCCAAAGCTCAAATGACACTAGCAAGCAAAACAACTTAGTCCATAAAACACACACACACACACACACACACACACACACACACACTCTCTCTCTCTTTCTTGATCTCTTTTCCAGGCGGGGGATTGGACACACTTCATCCACTGGACAGCATAATCTCACACCCGCTGTCTCCAACTCACTAAGAATTGAGTTCATGACAGCACCATGTTGTGTATACTATGTGTGGTGCAAGAAATGTCATGATAAACAGATGACTGCAGCTGAAGAGGTTAACGAGGACCAGTGGCTCCTACACAGGTAACAGGCATGGCGTGATTTCCATATAACGAGAGTTGTGTTGCACACAAGAGCGAAAGAAAACATTGCATCGCTGCACGAATGCCTACACTTCTAAAATCTGAAAGTGAAGGAGTGTTCACAACAAATGCGCTTCCTCCTCAAAGAAGTTTCAGTCAGGGTTCAGTGTGAGAGGCTGCAGAGCAGAGATTAATAAATAGATAGACAGACAGATATACACTGTGACAGGGAATGGGAGAGGAAGAGCACATGAAGAAAGCAAAGACTTAAAATTGAAATAAGAGGCTTAGTTTTAGTCAAAGGACTCTTTTTAGTGTCCTTTGGTTCTTTATAAAAGCTGACAGCGCAGATTATCCTGACAGCAATGGGGTCAGAGTGAATGTCATGTCTGTCTTATAGCACAAAACTCAACAATTTCTCACGACAATAAGGCGGTTCTGTGACATAACTCAAAGCCAAATATAAAATGTGAACATGATGTCCTGGTGAAAATTTGCCCTACTTTTGTTCTGAGACAAGGACTTTATTGTCATAAAATACAAAGCAGACTAAGAGTCTGCAGATTCAAATACAGCAGCTTGGTCAGTGGCCTTTAAACAATAGCCACGTTTTATAGTGAACTTTTGAAATGGCGCAAAAAAAAAAAAAGAAATGCCAATAAAACGTGTTTCCATCAACCGGTTTGCAGCGGATGACCTCAGCTATAGTTTTGTCAGAATTTGGCGCTTTAACCCGTCAGTTAACTGTAAAAGAAGTAGAGATTGTGAACCGGAAACAAAACAAGGCTGCTTGACCATCGAACCATCTACAATAGAAAAATGGATTGAGGTCTTAAGGAATTTGTTTGAATTGGGCAATTCCCAAACGCCATTAAATAGTTGTGGAGAAACTACAAACGTGAACCTCGTGGTGGCACTATTGGAAACATCAGGGGATCATTAGGTTTCGTCTTCTGGAGACCATGAATGTATGTACGGGATTTCCTAACAGTCCATTCAACAGTTGCTGAGATATTTCAAATTGTCGTGCCTAGAGCCACGCTGTTAACATGGATATAAAGTATATACAACAGTGCCTTGACTCTATTTAGCAACTTTGACAATGCCAACAAATCATCACAACATCCTTGTAATCAAATAAGGAAATTATGAAACCATGATAGGAAAAACAAATGTGTATCCGTCTCTTCTGAGCAGAGGGATACACAGTAAGTCTGACCTTAACGCTAGAATACATCATTATATATGAGATATATTGGTGTAATGAGCCAGTGGATGTGTTCTGCAGAGTATTTGGTGACTGAATTTCTCACGCAAATTACTTACACAATGTAAAATAATGAGAGCTGAAGGTCACACTTTGTTTCAGGAAACTGACACCTGTGCAGTTTGAAAAAGTTTGGAGGTGCTCGGGTGAGCCAGCAAACTGGTTCATTTGGAAACGGTGCGACAGGCTTCAGAGTGTTTGCCCACAGTGATATATTAGCAATTGTTTGGATTAGACATAATGTGATGTACTCAAATGACAGCGGCCTGGCAAAAACGCTCATGATGTTTTCTTTCCACGTGTTAATGCGCCACTGACCGAGGAATCATTACATATTCACAAAAGCTTTTCCTGTGCTAAAGCTCACAAAAATACATTCTGAGCAATTATGATGCATGAGGAGCATTGCAGGGCTGTCTGATAGAGCACTCGTAACATTCATCTTTTATAATAATCAAATGATGACTTTGTTCCTCCATATTGCATGGAATAGTCCATCAAATAATCCTCAGTGGGTCTCTTTGTGTCTCTGAGCGGCCAGCTGTTTGACTGAAACACCCGCCGAGCTCCAGACTGATTCTGAGGTCAACTGCGTCGATCAATGGAGTGGCCCAGCATGGGTTGTTAAAGTTCATTACTTTTTCACAGTTGCAGCAAAGAAAAGTGATGGTTTGAAATTATTCAAAGTGAAAATGTTTTAGCTCATTTACAAATGAAAGAGTTGTCGTAGGTATTTACCTCTTCCAGCCAGCCAACTGATTCCTCTCGTTTCACTTTGCAATAAAACTCGCAGAGAGGTGTAACTTGCCTGAGATCGATAATCCATCACAGGGAACATCATACTGTATGTGCTTTTGTTTTTGTCAAGATTAAGTCAGTGTTGTGATGCAGTGCAGAGCTTTAAAATCGGGGTACATTAACAGTTGCATTGACAAAAAGCACACGATCGTCATGGTGTACTGATTTAAAGGCAAGTTCAACTTTAGAAAGAAAGGATACAAGATATCAAGAAAAACCGCATACTGTGCAATAAATTTCAACTTCAATATGAAGAGTTCAACATTAACTGGGGTCCACTGATCTGATCTGATTTATTGACATTAGCACAGATACAGGACAGTACAGGTACATTGGAGAAGAAAAGGCAATTAAAGGAGCAGCTTAAGAAAAAAACAACACACATTTTATGAAAAAATGCACACTTGTATGATACACACTATGAACTTTTGCACCATCAATCGTTTGACTGTCAATTATTGCACAAAATAATAGTCTGAGTAAAGACTATGTATGACAGAGATAAAGGTCGTCCCACAGATTGAGAGGCTGTGGTAGTTGAAAACAGAAACACAGCCTATAAGGTGCGTGAGTGAAGTGTTAGGTGCCCATGGTGTGAAGGGGGAGAGGTATTACCTTCCTTCCTTCCTTGCTTTAATGTCCTTGTCACTCTACACTACCTGCTCAGCACTAAATGGCAGAAAGATAAAGTTAGTGACAGGCTGGTGAACGTAGCGGAGCATTCAGTAGTTAAAGAATTTCCCTTTAGGAGTCGGTGGAGACTGCCAGAGACAGGAATAAATAAAAATATTTTCTAAGAAGTTCAGCATATTAACTTAAAAGGTCAATGGCTAACAAAAAAAAATAATTCAATAACATACCATGAAAAACAAAACACCAATTAGTAAATCAGAAAAATCTGAAAAACACAAAATGTGAATAAAGTGAATATATTTAGCATTTAATAAACTCCATCCAAAAACCATTACTGACCCTAAAAAAGATGAATAGTTATGTTTTTGCTTTGCAAGTCAAGACTGAATAAAAGTGCAGATTTAATTTTTTTATAAAGGAGACAATAAAACAATCAACCTTAACATGAGTCTAAGGTCATGATGACTGCTTGACTTCTAATGAGAAACTGGTGCCACTTCAGGAACATAATAAAATATGTCAATGGTGGCTCACAGGGATTTGGCTGTATTGTGTACCTTTAACAAAATGTGACATTGAGACATTTTTCAATGCGAGGGTCAGAGGAAGAGGGCGTCATATATTGTACAGATTGTAAATCCCCAGAGGAAAGTTTGTGATTTGTGATATTGGGCTATATAAATAAAATTTAACTGAATTGATTTTTTTTTTTTTCTGCAAATTACTTAACATTCATTCTGTCCAAAGACAGTTTCAGTTATAAAACTAAAGAGGAAATGAAGCATTTAATGGCTTTTTAAGAATTGTTCAGTATTCTTTAAATGCAGTAAAATAACCAACCAATTCCCCAATAATGACCACATTAAAAGAGCTTTAAGGAACAGAAAGAAACGCTGTTGACTGCATGGACCTCCAGTAAGAATGGTAAAGTAAAAAAGTTCAGATATTTGTTTTCCTGCCAAACCTACTGCTCTTACAGCATTACACTATTTATTTCAGTGCGCAGTAACTTACTGTAACTTGCATAAGTGAAATTAAACTGAAAAGATGAATGAATAATTCATACTCGAATGAATAATTCATACTCCTCGACACAAGAAGGTAAACCAACATACAAAAAGATGAGATAATACAAGGACGTCACAGGAATAGTTAGCGGCTGAGAGTCAGATTAGAAGAACGTTAGATAAGAAGAACGATGCCACTCAACTTGAGTGTTTTTTTTGCGTATGTCTGTACGCTAAATGCGGAGCTATAGGGCCAGCAACTAGTTAGCTTAGCTTAGCATAGCGACTGGAAAGTGGGGGAAACAGCTACTCTAGTTTGTTTGTGTTAAAAAAAAGAGCTTTATATGGATTCTGTGCCACATACTCACAGTGACAGAGACTCCAGTTTATTCAGCAGTAACAGGAGTGTGTAAATAAACATGCTGCTGCTGAAGTAAACTGATTTGCATATGCAGATTATATATTTTACCACATTACTGGAGAAACATAAGATGAGAAGTGCCGCTACTTGATTAGAGTCCTTATGAGCAATATATTGAACTCTATAGCACAATAATTATCCATGAAGTGCATTTTTGCACATATATGCAATGCCATTCAAAGGCACCAATCATCGACAAGTGCATGTATCAACACTGCTGTCATGAGGCTATTTAATGGATAGAAAAGCAGTGTTATTTCCTGAGTGGCGTCATTGTTTAGTTACCTTTTCTGTGCACGAATGTTCCCGTCCTGTTGTGTGACAGGCTTTCAGTATTCTAGGTCAGCCCTCCAATGCTCCAGTGTGACTCAAGAATGATAGGGCATGTACAGGGAAGGGGCAAAAATAGCAGCTGGGCCACAGAAGCAAAAGCTTTGACAAAGCCTCGGACATGTGTGTTCCCTGACCTGAATAACCAAGAGAGTTGCGGCGCGCTCAACCAGGTAGGCCCCCGAACGTGTTTGGAAAATAACACAATTTTTCTTTTCACATCCATCGGCACTTTTCCTTTGTTGTTTGCTCCCCCCTGACTTACAGTGACAGCAATAGCAGAGCCGACACTATTTGGTCCCCTCGAAAAACAAGAGTCTCGAAAAAAGCTAATCAAACATGAATTTGTTAATTGTAATAAATCTCAGCGTTGAGATCATGTTTAATGTGCTGAAACGATTGCTAATGTGCCTCGGCCCCCTTAGCGCTCACATGAAAGTGTGAGGGCATTTGCTATTTCGTTTCCAAACATCTTTTCTGCAATGCTTGTCCAATTACTCACACCAGAGAGGTTTCTGTCCAATCGCTGTCTTCATTCCAGGCTTAAATGGAATTAGCAAAGCCGAGACCTCGTCATCATATGTTTCATTTTGTTCGCACTGTCCCATTCACCACCTGCCAAGTTACATCCCATTTTGGAGAGACTTTCAAAGAACAATGGGCACACGGCGCACACAGTGTGTCCATGATCCGTTTCACACCGTGCTCATCAACTACAATTCACTCTTTCACAATACAAGGTGCACGGGAAGTAATTACTCAGTAGAAACACATTTGTAGTCAGGGGGCAGCCACAGCGTGTTATCAGTTGAAACAGGAAAACGTACGCAGACCTCTTTGAGAGATGCCAGAGCTCTTGAGAAAAATTCATCATTTTCGTGTCATTTCAACGGAGTCGACGCCAAGCTTCACATGCACACAGTCACAGACAGACACACAGTCCTGTTTTATGCCAAAGCCTTCATGTCACAAGGTGCAGCTGAACCTCTTTCCTCCGACTTCCTAGTGTGGGAGGCATCACAATGTCATTTTTGACTCGTCATTACTTTGGCACATTGCATGTTACCGGGCTAGAGGTGTTTGTGTTCAGGCATATTGACACCACTGCAACGTCAAGCAATTTCACATCATCTTCCTGGACAATTCTGAGTTTCTCCGCCCTTTCCTCATCCGCTGGAAGAGCTTGATTCAGCGGGATGGTTGGGGCGCAAATGATCAAAATCGACTACATTCATCCTAAAGCTCAGCAGGCGGCCGAGGAGGGAGGAGGGAGGAGGGAAGAGGGAGCGGGAGGGAATGAGTCAAACGAGAGATGACAGAGAATTCAAATAGACCGAAGAAGCAAAAATCCTGAAAGAAAAAGGAAAGACTGCTGGTTTGGGTGGTGGAAGGGAAGTAAGGGGATGTCAGGCTGGGGGACTAGGGAGAGCGAGAGGAAAGCAAAGGAAGGAAGAGAGAAACGAGAGGCTGGAACTTTTCAATTACAGCACACGCAGACAACAAAGACCCAGATTTCAAGAGACTATAACAGTCTGCAGCCCGGAGGGAAAAGCTCATTTAGCCTCCTTCATTCCTCTATATCCTTTCTCCACACAAATTGCAAGTTGGAATATTTAATGCGTTCCTTTTGTTGCACAAACGCAGGCTTCTCTATTATTACAGATGTCCCGAATACCAAGATCAGCTACCTGGGGAGGCAGATCCTCCTGTTGGCACATTATAAGAATAAAACTTCCCCGTGCTTTAAATTTCAAAGTGTTTCAGTTGATTGAGACGGTCAGCAGCGCCGACGGTGACTACAGCTATTTAGGATTTGAAGATGTTATTGAACTGACTGTCTTAATTTGAGCTACAAATAGAAAAGAAAAAATGTCCCCTGGCATCCTGAGGGGCGCTTGCCAAATAAAATTAAAGCAAAAGGGAATCAATGGAAGCAGGCTATTGATTCAACCCCATCAGGGATGACAGACACTCTCCTCGCAGCCCATTTAACACAGGGAGGCCTTTGTCAATCAGGGTTTCGGTGCGAACGACAAGCATAATGACAAGACGACTTAAAAGAGCAAGACAAAGGACTCTCCTGGCAAACATAAAGTAATTGCCCAAACGTCAAACAAATTCTGGCTGTAGAATTGAGCTTTTTTCATTGTTGTAATCCCCGAAGAGCAGATACAGGAGCCTAATTAGGGATTAATCTGATGTACCTGTCGACCTCCTTCCCCAAACACGCAGCGCTTTGTCCCTGCTACCTAACCCACCATAATTTGAAGGCTTGAGGCAGATACATTTCCTCTAACGGCATTCAGCTTTCACATGGCCGAAAGATTTGTCGACTCTACGTCAAGTAGTTGTGATGTTGCTGCAAGGGAGGCAGGTGGGGAAAAAGTAATCCACATCAGCATCTGTTCCTACACCTGCCTCGCCCATCACTATACCATTTGTAATGTGAATTCGTGCTCAAATGTTTTGAGGGTTCAAAGTTTATTATTTGCAAGTAACAGATCAAATGTTTCTTTTGCATAATTATGGTTGTCGGCGTGCTTTTACACGGGGGAAACAGTTTTATGCAAATGAGGTGGCACAAATGAAGACGCACTCCTGAACTTGAATCCCATCACCCAAGAAACCTGTTCCCTGATAATGGCCTGTAATTATTCTCGCTGGTGAAACCAGCAATGTGCATGTCCTCATGTAGGTTGATGTGAGCCATTTAGTCGTGCAAGCTGCAGGCTCTGAAGCTGTGGGACAGGACAATAAAACAGGTGGGGGGAAACAACACTGGGAGATAATTAGTCTATTATCAAGCTTCTTTTAACACATTTAATGTGCCATGATTTCAGAGAGAGGAACATGCTGTGAAAGCAAATAATGAGGATGAATTATGTGAAGGTAAAGGTGAGAACCACTGATGCACCATCATCATGCTGTCCTCAAAACTTGAATCCACTCAGACTGTATATTTCGCCCTCATTATGATGCACTTGCTCGCCCTCTTGCTTTCTCCCTCGTAAAAAAAAACAAAAAAAAAAAAAAGGGGGAAGAAAAAGCTCTCTGTGTGGAAGCAGGCGCTCATTCATGCAGCTCACTCTGCGGAGGAGGGGAATAACAGCTCATACGCAACGTTTAGCGTGAATTTAGATGAATTACAGCAACTTAAAGGATCACATAGGTGCATCGATTCCGCTCAGAATGGAGACATCTACCTTTTGCATTCAGCCTCTGGAAATATCAGTGACCGCGCGGACATCCCCAAAATGAACTCCTCTGTGCTCGTGCCTCCGCTGCTGCAACTTCTCACCGAGGAGCGGGTGATTCGCGGATGCGGGAGGATCGCCTCCCGAAATAAAGTTGAGCGAGAGCAGGAATGAAGTTGGAGTAGCGCTTGAAAGAAAGGACTCCTCACGAATTAATGAACGTGTCCGGATCGCTGAACCGGAGAGGTTTTATTCGCAGCTCTCGCAAGATAGAGTTCACTTCTTCTTGAGAGCGCATCACTTGATCCCTATTGCAAAATCAGGTACGTGTACTTTCAATATAATAAAACACTTGATCATGCACTAACTCTCAAATACTCGGTTTTAAATAAGGAAATGTCCAAATTCTGTCCAAAAAAAAAAATCAGCTAGACGCACTACTTTTTCATCCCTAAAATGAAACTGTCTGCCCTCTTCCCAGTCCGGAGAGGATGAGGTGTCGCTGGGTTAAGCATGAGCTGTCAGAGAATCAGTCATAAGCGGCTGTCTCTGCTATGGGTGAGGGCGGCTCTCGGACTCTGGCTCTGCTGTTGCTGGACCTCCGGGGCCGGTGGTGCCGCGTCCGCCGCCGGACAAGACGCCGGCACCCCCGGCTCCCTGGGCTGGCTGCTGTCCGATAAAGGGCCCTTCCACCAGGCCCTGGAGTTCACGGAGGCTGCGGAGAGGTACCAACAGGGCTTCAGCACCAGATACAAGATCTACAGGTGAGACTGATGGAGAGCTCTGTAAGGTGCATGTGTTTATTGTATGTTTCAGGTTTGGGCTGTGAGTGTTTTGCAGGTTTTCACCACACATTCCACTGGATAATTTCACTGATGAGCACTCTGAGCCAGAGAGGAATTAATCAGGGAAAGCAGCTGCTGAGAGTGTTTGGAATGAAACCATGCACACTCATTGGATTGCACTCGCAGGTACCACACCTGCACCGAATTAGTTGCAAGCTGATGAGCAAATCTTAAGAACTACTGTAGCGGTGCAAAGTGTGCCCTTTGCTCCTGCCTTGAAGTATTCACACTGAGAGCTAATCAGCCATGTGAATGGCACCAGACAGTCATTTTTCCTTTCTTGGGTTTTTGCTGCAGGGTTTGACATTTGACTACAGCAGGAGTTAAACCCTGACTATGTGTGGACACTTACAGTCTTTCAGTGACTTCCTGCAGTGTCCCAGAGCTGCGCTTCACTGCTGCTGCCTTTGTCTGACATTCCTCACAAGTGTTCATAAAACGATATACCTCTTTCTTTGTTAGAACTAGATGGCCAAAAAATGTTGATAAATGTGTTTACATGCAGTTATTATGCAAATGCAATGATTGGAATGAGTTGTATTCGTAATTACATATTTTTGTGTTTATGATTTTGTCAAAAGGCTGTTGATATTTTGTCTGTAAAATAGGGTTGATATATTTAGAGGCTTTTATCTTGCTGAGAAGAAGACATCCTCGTAAAGTCTCCTCTTGTGTTTATTGGTGCGGTTTTCATTATACTTAGTATTTAGGTGCCTTATCAATGCCTCAATGCCTCAACGTTTCTTTTTCTGAAAAGACGCTTCATGGTCCGCATCGACCATAGGTGCATGAATCAACTGGTCCGTTATCTCCTCTCAGGAATCTTTTAGGCTGTGGTGTTTATCGCTCAGTGACAGCTGCATTTTTTTTTCAATAGGCCTGCTGCACAAATGTCCCAATAGTCCCCTGACTTGAGACTTCTTCTTTTCCAAAACGTTAGTAAAAATGATTGACAAAGGAGCAGACAGCTCGGACCGTCAAAGGCAGCCCACCATCTGCTGGCTGACGTCTCACCGCTCGAGGGTCTTTTACCCTGAAGCGGTCGATCCTGCCACCCCTAAGGTGCCGGCTCACATTTCTAACCCAAGGGCTCTTTTAAGGATTAGGGATTAAGGATTTAGAGGAAGAATCCAAAATGAGGCCCAACTTTTGTTAAAAAAAAAAACTCCAGTAACAAGGTGATAACTGACAGGAGAGTCTATTTGAAGCAGTTTCTAGTTAATTTGCCTGTTTTGGACTATAATGTCTCGTAGAGGTGAAAATAATAAATTGTGGAAACACAAAAGGCATTTATTCTTAGAAATGTGTAAGACTTATTTTCCATTCCACACAGAGTTGCAGATGTTCAGTATTATTATATGTGCTCTTAAATATAGGCTAAACTGCTATATTGCCCCACTGACCTCTGTAATAACTGAACCAGAACAGCTGTCAATCATGCAGCAGCATTTAAACTGTTGATTTGCTCCTCACTGCCTCTTTTACAGCGTTTTCCCTCCAAGGACTTCCTTTCATCACTATTGATTAATTACAGTACATACAGTAAGCATCCATTTAGATTGCTGAGTACGTTCCTACAGCAAACACCCCTCAGTTTGCCCGTATGTGCATGCTGATGGAATAGCTTTAGGCTAAAGCCTGGGCTGGAACCACAACGCCCATCTGTCCACCAGGGACGGACTCTCAGCCTGTCCCCTCGTTATGATGATTGGCTGTAATGACACACTCCACACTGTCCCGGTTCCCCAATTATTTCGCTGCCGATCATTTTTCTTGTGGCAGTGATTTGATTGCCTCCCAGAAGGAGAGGGAGGTACACAGAGCAGCAGGCATTACGGTGGGGAGAGGTAGACATTAACTGATGCTGTGGAGGGAGGGAGAAACAGAGAGAGAGAGGAGCAGCCATATCTCCCAGACGGTTTGTGAATAGCTAGCGTTCATCGAGACTTGTGACCAAAAGGCACAAGATAACAAATGATGGCAGCTGATAATGTGGGAATTTATTTGGGTGTTACGTCTTTCTGTTGCTGTGGGAAATGCAGCGCTGCATGTCAATAGGTTCTGTTTTATCCGTGCAGTTGTTATTTAAAGCTGTGACAAGCTTGTTCAGACAACAGTGACAGATAACGATTCCCAACCAACATGGAAATATTGTGGAGTAGCTCAGCTAATTTGAAAAAGATGACATTCCCATTTACCAAATAACCTTCTAGCTATGACAGGCGGACTGCACAGGACATGTTTCCGTCCAACCTGAGGAAGTTTCAACAACTGGACACCAATAGTCTTATTTGAATATAGCAGGTCTTTAAAAAAACAGTTTGACATTTTGGAAAATGCCCTCATTCGCTTTCTAGTTCAAATTAATACCATTATCGTATCAGTGTGATAAATATTCAGCTTCAATCTTAACTTAACCAGCACCTCTAAAGCTCATTAAGTAACATGTTGTGAGTGGTTTCTTTAATCCATAAAAAAAGAAGCAAATGCTAAGCTAACAAGCTAAGCGGCTTCGAGCAGTAGCTTCATATTTATCGTACGGACATGAGTGTCTGGATGATATCAATCTACACATGTAACTCTCTGCAAGAAAGCAAATAAGTGTTTTTCCAAAATTCTCCTTAAGGGAATTCCTCTGAAAATCAACAGCTGATTATAAACTCAACACAACAGTTTTATTTCCCAACATTGTTTTTTCAAAGCCTCTCTATGTTGCCAGAAAAAAAAATAGTGGAATACTGCATCCTGGTAGAAAAGTACTGTTATGAGCCTAAAGAAGGCTTTAACTGAATAATGTAAAACCCCTTCCAGGTAGCTATAAAACCCCCAACGTTTCTGACAAAGTAGCAGGGACATGACCTCAGTGTTCTCAACAGCAGCTACAGCCATGGCTACCATTAAGAGTGCGTCAAAACTAGTTATCAAATGGAAAGGTAAAAGTGATGGATAAATGGTTGATGTGTTGAGCTTCTGCTCCGAGTGGTAGTAGTATGAAGGCAAACTTGGCTGAAGCCAGTGATATAGAACAAACGTCAAGCCTAAACATCAACAATCCACTTTTACACTGTATCAATCAAAGGGTTAAATAGCTTTCCATTGAAATTGCCCCAATAAACTCCGTGACTGCCAGGGGAAAAAGTGCAAGTAAAGATGTGACAATGGATAAATAATGAACCAATATTAACCTAAAGCCAACACAAAAAAAAATACAAGCAGGAAGTTAAAAGTAGTTTTCTGATAGATTAGAGAAATATTATCAGAGCTTCCAAGAGGATGCATCACATCGTGTGATAATGAAGTATGTGCATGAGTGTGCGGTCAGTACTGTACAGTACTATATACATATAGTCTGTCAGAGTATGTAACACACATTCACCGAAGCCTTTTTTTTCCTACACAGCTTGTTAAACAGCCGCCTGGGGCGCCACTAAAGGCCTAAACTAAGCGACCAAATGTCTCTGTGCATTTATGTGTGTGTGTTGTTGTGTCTCCAGGGAGTTTGGTCGATGGAAGGTCAACAGCCTGGCGGTGGAGAAGAGGAACGGTTTAGGTGGCAGTGGTGGCCTGGCTCTGCCCCTCGACCCCGACTTCACGCACACCATCCGCCAGCTGGGGAGGCGGCCAACCCTCCAGACGATTACAGAGAGTCTAATCAAGAAATATGGCACTCACCTGCTCCTCTCTGCCACTCTGGGAGGTACAGTGGAGTACGCGGAGCTTCAAAGCAAGACTGATTCACACAGCTTCAAATGTGATTTTGTTTTCTCAGCACACGGGGCACCGATTTTAACGTCTGCTGCTTTCTCAACAACAAAGCATATAATAATTTTTCTGGATCAGTGTCTTTTGGCTCACAAAAAATCTAATCACTGTGGTTTAGTGTACAAGAAATCATTTGGAGAAGGCAGCGACAGGCAGATTCAATATTTCTGTTTGGCTGTCAAAATAGGATGTTTCCCTAAATGGAGCTTCAACACTATCGTTTGTATGAAATTGGCTTTTCTTTTCTTTCTCTAATAAATCACTATAAGTAATTATACTTTATCAATAGAAAGTTGGGTTTGAAAGGTTTCTGCTGTAAAAAAGAAAAAAAGACAGATTTGAAGGAGCTATCCAAATGCAAATTTAGTTGGAAACAGCTACTGGCGAACCTTGAAAACTAAGATTATTTTGATGTTCAGTGCGCTTTTATCTTGTTCCCATTAATACAGTAACTGGCCAAACATCCGTACAGGAAACATACGGCTTGGATTCAAAAATCTTTCAGGCAGAAATACATCTTAAAAAAGACAAAGATACAATCGCCTCCACTGACAGTGGACTCAGCAGATCGCAATACAACACAGGAATGTTTCCCCTGGAACAGCTCCCGATACAAGACAGTCACACTTTGACCGACGTAGCTGATGTTGTAGATGGTAAAGCTCCACTGCAAGCAAAACAGTCAATTCATGTTTTGGGGGGTTTGATATTTAACTCGGACGGACCGCTGTTCCTATCAGATTTACACTGATAAACAATGTCATCCTGCCGGTAGAGGCATTGGATCAGAATGGCGTTTCGTGCGAATATTTTCAGATTTGTCGCTGTTATGATCAAGGTTTGATTTGGTTTTTGCTCCAAAACTACTCGGTGTAGGATAGAAAACCGTGGTGGTCGTGATTTAAAAAAGACAAAAACAATGTTGAAACAAACGGCACTGTACTGTCCACTGTGCAAAAGTCATCGATGTTTACTTTTAACCAAGACCATGATTCCACGCACGCAATTTTGATGACTTAAATATTAATTCTTGTGGTCAAACAGGGATCATTAGTAAGATAATTAAGGCTCTTCCCTGGCAGAAGTTTTGCTGATTAAAAAAAAATCCCAATTTAAGGAAAACCAGAAATCTTTGGCTGATTGACAGCTTTTTGCAACAAAATGTCTGGAAGTGGGCATTACTATTTACTTTACTAAAGTAAAGTAAGTACTATGTACTTACTTTATATCCTTCTACAAATGCACCTTATATGAAGTGATGCTCTGTAAGTGTGGCGAGGGACGATTAATACCTGTATCGACAAAATGGACTGGAAATGCTGTAAGAGTTATGAAAGGATTTAATCCTGCCTAGGTTTGCTAAAGTGTTCCCGGTGTTCACACTGGGTGCTCTTTTACTCATTCAAACTGCACTCAACATTCATTTAAATAAGAGCCGAGACATTGGCTGTATTTCCCTGGTAACTCTGATAACCAGCCCTTTAGACAAAATAATTGGGTTTATTAATGTTTGCTATATAGGTCAGTGTGGACACAGCGTGCTATTGATTTTACCTGCAATGAAATGTAATAACTCACAGCTGAATGTAGCAATTTCATAGAATTTCTCTGGGGCACAGACACTGAAAGATATATTGAGAAATGTGGGGAAATCAACTATTTCAATAGAAACACGGTAGATGAGGCAGTTTGAGTAAAAATGTCAAAAACAACATCATTTATCACAAAGAGTCCAGTGGCCAGATGCATCATGCTCAAACTGTGTTCTCACAAAGACACACATGTGCATATGCATTCCTTTCATCTGATTTATAAAGCCCGATTCTTTTTTATAGATGTCAATTGTTGTGG
This sequence comes from Anarrhichthys ocellatus, assembly GCF_004355925.1. Taxonomy (NCBI): domain Eukaryota; kingdom Metazoa; phylum Chordata; class Actinopteri; order Perciformes; family Anarhichadidae; genus Anarrhichthys; species Anarrhichthys ocellatus. Next base: position 8,347,072 of record NW_022280045.1, read on the forward strand.
AATTGGGCACATAGGCCTCATTTCCAGTCCCACAGTTGGCCATAACTGGATGTGGAAACGCCCTAAAACATCGATTTGTCTATCAATAGTGCCCGCCTCCACCACTCGTTAGACCTGTCAATGAGAAGGTTGGCAAAGAAGCCGTGCAGTTTCACCAATTGTGACACATCGGTGAAGTTCTCCAACAGCACCACAGCAGCTGTCATTACGCACAGCTATAGCTATTTGTAGTGCCCATCCTAATTCAACACATGGACCTGTAAACCTCCTCCATCGTTATTATTAAACGTCAGATAGATGACCAATGATTTATTTATAGAGCTCTTATTGAAACAGACTTTACAAAGAGCTTCACAATTCAGGATACAATTGAAAGATCATTACCAGTGAAATAATGACTCAAATGTAAATCAAAATAATGACAAAATTCATCAATAATACAATCAGTGAAACAACCTCAACAACTATCACCTTGTATTTCACATCCACCTTATAACATAGCCATCTCTTGAAGGCTGTGTGTCTTTTGTGTGTTCGTACGTATTGTTTAGACATCTGGTCCCTGCATTTCAAAAATACTGTTGGTGTGAAAAGACGTATCGAGTCGGCTGTGGTAGCTTGGTTTTCCTGGCTTCTTATTATACGCATGTAAAAATTGTAATTGTTAGAGATTTTTCAAAATATTGAATGTACTTGTCTCCCAGAGAAGACCTGAGATCTGTTGTATTTCTAACGTCATTTTTAATACTGTAATTAACATAATTAGAACAATTAGGGTAGGTTGATTAATGATCTTGGATAAGCTCTCGGTTCCTGAGGAGTTTAACAGATGCAGAGACCTTGTCTGTACTTTTTCCACCAATCATCCAAACTATCAGTTCCACCACAGCACTTAATCACTACTGCGCTTTTCTATCGGATCTGAAAAGATACTAATGAAAGGTGATTAGCGCTGCTCTGTCAGAGCTAATGAAGCTCTCCTTCCCTCTGCCTGACTATCACCAGGGGAGGAGTCTTTGACAATCTTTGTGGACAAAAGGAAGCTCAGCCAAGAGTCTTCGCCTGTGGGTGCCGATGGCAGCCGTGGCACCAGCAGGAACTCAAACACTACGGGGACGGTGACCCTGGAGGCCCTCCACCAGCTGGCTGCCTCCTACTTCACCAACAGAGAGAGCACTCTCCGCAGGCTGCACCACCTACAGATTGCATCCACCGCCATTCGGGTATGTGGAAGTCAAGTAAAACTCGAAAATAATGTTTATAGATGAAACACTGTGCATGCAGTCACTGCCTACAGGCAGCTGTGTAGCTTCCCCAGCTTGGCGTTTGTTAGCCCCCAGCATGTACACGTGGGAGCAGCAAGATATAAAGCATCGAGGTGGACCGGCTTGGTTTTGGGTTCAGTTACTGAATATGTTTGAATGCATTATTCCGTCGTCAGGAGAGCAATATTATCTCAGTCGATCAATAAATAAACACATACATTTGAAGTATAATGATATTAACATTAACTTTAAATGTACATACTGTAAGTAAATGTGACATATTTTTGCAACAAAGTGTACTTAAAAAAAAGCATTACCTGCTAAAATCTTGTTTTTTGCTGACCTTCGGTGGTTTGACTTCTTATCCTGCTGAAGTGATGTAGAAGTGTACTCCAGGGAGAGTCGGTACTCAGTGACGTCACTGCTGGGTGTGGTTACAGGTGCAACAGACTCGAAATTTCAACAAGAGAGGGAAGTTAAATACAATTTTTCCGTGTGACGTTAAGTTACTCTTTCAAGCATCAAAGGAACTCATTATGCAGACTGATCCCCGAACAATGTTATCTTTTTTTATGTGTCAAGAATGAATGTCTGTCTGTCGGTTGGCAGTGGCCACTAATGATAACACAGCTGAGTGCATCTACGACGCCCAGCTTCTGCCTTGCGCCCAGAGACACAGTTGGGGGCATAACAGTTTGCACACTGTTATTGTTTTGGACGGTGTGGTTGGCTTGGGGCTAACAGCTAACGATGCACACTCTGCTGTACCTCGCTACCACTCAGCTGCTGTTATACGGCCAGGCAGCTTGGAGAGTTTACCTTTCATGATGGCACGACTGTATAAAGTGCAATATACAATTACTTCAGGCCCATTACTTTTACACCGTCGCTTGTTTTTGAGTTTGAATGAAGTCTGTTTGACGGCACTTCACAGCACTCGTTGCATTCATTCAATCACACAGTACAGCGGTGGTTGTTGCAGAATGACTTGGCAGTGATCTGCACTCTACTGAGTGCACTTGTCTAGTCTTATTATTGGATCTGTGTAGTTGATGCATTGACATGGTAATTGGTTGAGGTGGAGTTCATTTAAAAAGCTTTTCTATTCTCGTTGGTAGTTTCAGCTGAAAGAAGGATTTATATTTTACAAACAGATCATATGGATTGTGTGTAAAATCTTAATATGAAAAGTAATTAGTAACTTGGTATGTGTTGAAATGGGTTAATTGTGCATTCCTCTGATGTATGTTTTTAAATATTTCTATCTATTTCATCTCCTTGGTAAAGTATCATTGGGTTTCTTGAAAAGCGCTTCCTAAATAAAATGTATTTTTATTATTATTATTAAAATAAATGTAATCAAGCTAACATACAACATTTCTCTCAGACAGAGGAAAAAAGATAAAGCAGCCAAACCGAAAATACTTAAGTTAAGTACAAGTACCTCAAAATTGTATTCTAAGTTCAGTACTTTGCACCACTAACTGAGATTTAGTCACAAAATGTGTGTAGAGCAGTTTAAGTTCATGACACTTTGCAGATAAAGTGCACCAACAAACTTTAATTCCCACTTAGGGAATTTACTCCATAACTTTTTTTAATCAGGTAGGATTAAGAACAAATGCTTATTTACAGAATTGCCCTGACACCAGCACATTCACCTGTTGTAGCTGCAGGGCTGCAGCGAATCTCTCTCTCCTGTTTCTCGCTCTTTGGCGTGAAGTTTATCGTCACATAAATGTGTGCCGAAGGAACTGGGGTGACCTTATTTGCATCAGACTCTGATGAAGGAATTTTGAAAACTTTTTTGTAAGATGGTCAAACGTGTCTGTGCTAATCACCCATTACAGACTAATTGACTGTTTTAAGGCAGTGGAAAACAATATAAAAAAAATACAAGGTCTCACAGCCTCCCCGGTATGAGGCTTTAAAGAGGAGAGAACAGCAGCAGCGGTGCGTCCTGCACTATAAAACACCAATCATCCATTTTATCATCTGAAGTGGCCATTAGAGTCTACACATTAATCAGCCTGAGGGGCAAACATAGATGCTAAAGTGAGTAGCCACTGATGAAGACAAGCTGCCCCCCGCCCCTCCAAACTGAGAACATGTACCTTCAGTTATGCATCAGCTTGATGGATTAGAAATATTATTCCATTAATTTCCAGCCAGGCTTACTTCCATTCATTTGCCACTTTGCAGTGTGTGTGGAGTTCAGGCAGATTGAAGATCATTTCCAGAGAAAGAGAGCGAGAGAGGGAGATGAAAACCACATTTTATGAGGAATGTAAAGCAGCACCTGCGATAAGATGGTCATTCATTAAAATTACACACGGTATTGAGGGCTCAGGCAGAAATAGGACACATCCTGAGCATAAACTTATGCTAATATGCAGTAAGTTATGTGTTTTTCTGTTTCAGCGTGTCGGAATTTCGAAGTTCAACATCAAGATTAATTACTGTTAGAAATAAGGAGGAAAGTGAATCAGTCTAAAGTTTTTACAGTCAGAGGGAAGTTGATATCTTCTCTCAGATCAGAGCAAACTATTCCGTCGTAGATAGCTTTCTAATTGAAGACCTTTTCAATATTACTTCAGTGACTCATTGCAGTCAAAATTCATTTTAGGCATGAAATGCCTTTGATGGTATTTTTCATGTTCTTTTGGCTTTCTTTATTTGGAAATACACAAGTAAGATGAGTCAATACGTACAGGTCCTTCTGAAAGTGACTAATGACTGCCCCACACCGAATAAACAAAGAAGAAGGGGGGGGTGGAAATGACAAAAGAAAATAATAAATCACATTCTCAAAAATGTCTTGCAGGTGACAGAAACCAGAACTGGGCCGCTTGGATGCAGCAACTATGACAATCTGGACACAGTCAGCTCCGTACTGGTTCACAGTCCAGAAAACAAGGTTCAGCTACAAGGTAAAAATCTGTTCAAAATGTTTTTTTGAACAATCAACTAAAAATGTTTTGGTATTAACCTCTATAGCAAGTCATGACAAATTTGACTTGTAGCGGATGTAGCGTGACTTTGCTTTGAAGCCGGAAAACATCACAAGGTCGAGGTGGACGGACACGTCAACAAAGCGTGTAACTTTGAGGCAAGCAGCCACTGTTTGTTTCTGGTTTCTATACCAACAGTTGTTTTCTTCTAGCAGTCATGTCTATGAATCATGTTTTCAAGCATCATTTGTAACAGTTTTTGAAAGGCATTGACAAACAATGTCATTCTGCCGACAGAGACATTAGATCAGAATTACTTTTTGTGACTATGTTCTGATCCGTCACCGTTATGATCAAGGTTTGGTTTGGTTTGGTTTAGGTTCTCTTAGTAAAGTAGGAAACAGTGGTGGTCATGATTTAAAAAACGAAACAATGTTGATTGTCCGTATAGAAACAGGAAACACACAGCACTCTCCTGTGTCCAAGTCACACACCTTTTATTCAACCCAAGGTCGACGTTGTTTTCTTTTAGTATCAATCATTCTTTTCATATGGATCATTTCTGTAAGCGTACATATGTAACAGTTGTTAAAAAGGCACTGACAACAGACGCCATAGATCGGAAAGCGCTCGTGTCACTTTGGAAAGCCAGTTAGTTTGGAGAACTCGTGCACCTTTCATAATGTCATACCATCTGGCAATCTGGCTTATATATTTATTCTTTTGGTCAAACAGGGAAGATTTGGATGAAGAAGACATCAGCAGTAGCCTTATATTTCCCGAACAGATATGAACGTGATATTGATCATCTAATCTAACTCTCAGCAAGAAAGTGAATAGGTGCATTTCCCAGAAATTGAAACTATTGCTTAAAATGATAAATACGGCTTTATTCTAGATTTTTGTTACTGTCTACAAATCCCATCAAACAGCCAAAACCAACAATGCGCTATTCCTTTTCTCAGTTCAATCCAATTTCCTGAACCTGAGGCATTCAGCTCCAAGCCCATTGTTTACTGCTCAAGGCATAGATTTAATAAAAGCGGGTCACAAATATACGTTTCTTTCTTTCTTCTTTTTTTTACAAAATGGAAATGAATTTCTGAAGAAGCTGGGCGCTGTGGTTTTTAGTAAACAGTACTCAAACAGGAACAAACAGCGTGTTTGTATCAGACTATTTTATGCCGAGGACTATTACATATTTGGTGCATTGGTGAGTATTTCTGGCAGCACAACAGGAGTGTGTGGGGGAGTCAAAATAAACTACAGTGTGTGTGTGTGTGTGTGTGTGTGTGTGTGTGTTCATGGTAATTACACTACATTTTACCCAGTGCAATGATGATGTTTTAAATAACCTAAAGACTAAGTGCACTTAAACATGTTTTTTAAGATATACACTAAATTATATGACTGCACTGAGATGAAACACATCATTGATGCTGTTAATATTTACATTTCTTACCAAATCAATTAAAAAAATCTGCATTTCGTTGTTGAAAATGGCTCAAAACGTCATTCATCTACTGTTTGAAATCAGCCTTAATATTGCAAGGCCAATTCTGAGAAACACTCTACTGTTTGGGACTAATCATGAAATGAAAGAATATCAACGCCCTTTAATCGGAGTCTCATTTATGGTCTGATAAACAGTAAATCCATCACATTCAGTGCCCTATCTTTATTTTCCAAGCTACAGTAGCTGTCATGTTTGTCAACGCTGCATCAAGTCTTTTGTCATATGAAAGTGGGTGTGGTTTCATCTCTCAGCCCCTTACTTTTTAGCATTTTTCTAAATGATGCAGTGGGTGGACTTATGCTCAGACCTGGGGGTGAAGTTACACTTTAAAGATTTAATGGAGGTCTATGGCAGGGGTTGAGGTACATCAGGCTTTGGCTGCACAGACAATGCTTTAGTAGGATCAATTCATATTGGGTTTTGTTCTTTTCCTAGACTTTACTGGCAATAACGAAGATATAGACTATCAGCAACTTTGTCTAATTTCATTGTCTATCTGCCCTTGTTTGAATGTGTTTCATTTTTATTATTTGGAAAAAAATAATTATCTCTAGTAAGAAAAGTGCTGTGTAAATAAAATTATTATTATTTTTATCATTATAACAATTTGCCATCATTTATTTCCATGTGACCTCAGCCCATCGTCATCGAGTCTTGTACCTTCCACAGGGCTGCAGGTCATCCTCCCAGGCTACTTGCAGAGCCGCTTCATTCAGGCGGCTCTCAACTATGTCGGCTGTAAATCTGAGGGCCACTTTGTGTGCCGGAGCAGCGACTGCTGGTGTGAGTGCAGCGTGGACTTCCCTCTGTGTAACTGTCCTCTCTCTGACCTCGGAACCCTGGAAAGCAACCTGATGCGCATCAGAGACACCTGGAGGCTGACAAACCAGGAGTTTAAAGAATCCGGTAAGTCAGGGAATTTAATTCACTATGACGCACCAGAACAGGACTTGAAAATGTCAGCTTGAATGGCGCTTTCAAAGAACTCACGGGTTGAACATGGGCTTTTGAAACTCTCAGAATGCTGTTCTTTTGGGATACAGGTTATTTTTCACTACATTTAAACTTCAAAATAAAAGCTAACATGAACAAAAACACATGTCTTGCTGTTGTTCTAAATGCATTCTTGGCTGTCAAAGACTGCCAGCTGCTGAATCAAGAGACCTGTCACTCATTGTGTCAAATCAAATGATGCTTCCGGTCCTCTTTAGGTGCTCAGGGCTGAAGTGTGTGAAAATACGCAGGTCTTTCAAAAAGCCTGTTCTCAGAGTGCTGTGAAGAATCACATAAGGTGTAATGACCTTTAAGGATTGTTTTCTTGATGAGGAGATCAATACCTCTTCTCATACCTACTGTAAATATCAAACACATGAAATCGTGTTTGTTTAATCTGTGCGAAGTGTAAAAATAGCTCAGAAGATAACTTCAAATAAACCCACCCTTATGTTGTTTAAACACAACGAGATATAGCGTGTTCATTAGTGAGCTGTAGAGGTGCTGCCTGTTTCCAGTCTTTATGCTAAGCTATTCTAAACAACTGGTAGCTGTAGCTTCATATTTACCGTGTAGATATAAGCGTGGTATCAATCTTTTCTTACTCTCGGGAAGATTGTTTTCGAAAATGTCAAATACTTTTCGTAAAGTCAATCATTTAAAGCTCTCACAATGGAAAAAAAGACAAATCCAAATAAAAAGGTAACTAACATACAAAAAGTGTACAAAATTAATTAAGGTTATGAAATCATAACACTAAATAAGTTGTACTACTTTGTTGAATTAACTGCTGCAGTTAGAGCACTACTGACCTTATTGTCATGGCCGGTGAACGTGAACACTGTGGAGCTCCGTCATTGATTGTGTGACATTGATTGAAAGGCCTCCTGTATCAGAGCACGCTGACTGTATTTTCCTGATTTACGGCTCCTGTAGTAATTTTCCTGAGCTCTGTGCACATGAAAAAGTATCTACACACACAAATTAACCAACTATACACAAAGCCTGGCTGGCAATCAAACACCTACTGAACATTTGTACTATTGTACTCATTTCTAGACAGTGCTATAATTACTATAAACACACCCGACCGGAAGATTAGCAGCAAGTAGCAATTTACCCGGACCTCTGATCGATTGTTTCGTGGCACAAATCAGGAGAAAGGACCTGCTGATAGAGGCCGAGTTTATACGACGATGCTATTATCGATGTTTGAGGAATGTGACAGAAACTTTACTCCTGCATCAGAAAATGTCAAGGAACTTTTCAGACTCGCGTCATTTTTGTGTACTGTTTGACACCATGTGTGATTTAAGTTACAGTAGCAACCCACCCTACTTTCACATTGTTGAAGGCAAAAGCTGCAATTTTGCTTTCAGCGTCACTCATTTCTAATTAGAGACTAGTTGCTTTGAAGGTGTACTACAGTGCTCTATGCTGGCAATAGGTGGTGAACATGTATCCTCTCGCTGAAACGAAATATGAAAGGAGTTTGTTGCCTGACATGCTCATGAAATCAGCATTCCCTTCCTCTGAAGAAAATCTAAATAACAAAACATGCTTTCTTGGCATGTTGCAGCTGGTGTTGCTCCTCTTGAGCTGTTTGCTTTTCTGGGACAAACAATGAAAAGGAGACAGTTGGGTTTTTTTCAGGGATAGTGTTACCCTGCGGCTCGTCGCCACAGGCAGAGGTTATTTATTCATGTTCTTTCTTTCCTACCAGAGGAGTTCCAAAGCTTTGTTGAGAAACTGCCAACCCATTACGCTGTAAACACATCTGTCGTGGAACACATGTGGGGGACGGATGCCAGCGTGCTCCAGCGCTACAGGCAGCTGGAGACCAGTGGCAACCAGCTTTTCGCTAAAGCCCGCCGCACCGTTAACAAGCTCTTCAGCCTCAGCAAGAGGTGCCGAAAAAAGCCGAAGATAATCCTACAGAGGACGAGGTAAGAGGCAAGACGAGAACAAGAGAGGGGACTATTTATACCGCTGCCTGTTAACCCAAGGTGCTCCCCAAAACTTATAATTATGAAAATGATTTATGCGCTAGGCGCTTGGAGAGAGCAGCAGAGCAGGACGGTACTTATTAGAAGGCACTTGAGGAACAGTAGTTGTGGAGTGATGTGAAAAAGTGCTGACAGGAGCAAAGCTGCTCCTCTGTTCCACCGGGGGGAGAGACAAAACAAACGGCATCATGTTTGGACAAACAGACAACTTTCACTGTTTGAGGTTTGAACTGCATTACAATCAATACAGCATTTTAAAATGTCTCATATAATAATCCATTTGTTTTAATGGAATCACATCCTAGAATCTAAGCTGCTGTGGCCAGTAATACATGACGACTTTGGTTATATTTATCACTGTATTGTTTTTACTATAACAGCTGCTGTTTCAGCAGCAGTCCCACCTGGATAATCTATTTCTGCAGCCTATCGGAGACCGATGTGGTCATAACTTCACTCCGATTTATTCCTCTCTCATGCACACTCTATGTTTATAGCTATTTCTGGCAGGGAAATTAACTAAATGACACAATCCATCAGCTCACTTGTCAAATGCAGGCACTGCCTCCTCAGTCCACAGTCCAATTACACATCTTTATCACAAGCCTTCTACTTGTAAAAAAAGAATACAATAGTGGTTTATAGTCACTGGGTAAGTCTGTTTTTTGTGTCCATTTGAAACTGAATATACAGTGGGTATGGAAAGTATTCAGACCCCTTTAAATTTTTCACTCTTTGTTTCATTGCAGCCATTTGCTAAAATCAAAAAATTTTCATTTTATTTCTCATTAATGTACACTCAGCACCCCATCTTGACAGAAAAAAACAGAAATGTAGAAATTTTTGCAAATTTATTAAAAAAGAAAAACTGAAATATCACATGGTCATAAGTATTCAGACCCTTTGCTGTGACACTCATATTTAACTCACATGCTGTCCATTTCTTCTGATCCTCCTTGAGATGGTTCTACTCCTTCATTGGAGTCCAGCTGTGTTTAATTAAACTGATTGGACTTGATTAGGAAAGGCACACACCTGTCTATATAAGACCTTACAGCTCACAGTGCATGTCAGAGCAAATGAGAATCATGAGGTCGAAGAAACTGCCCAAGGAGCTCAGAGACAGAATTGTGGCAAGGCACAGATCTGGCCAAGGTTACAAAAGAATTTCTGCAGCACTCAAGGTTCCTAAGAGCACAGTGGCCTCCATAATCCTTAAATGGAAGAAGTTTGGGACGACCAGAACTCTTCCTAGACCTGGCCGTCCAGCCAAACTGAGCAATCGTGGAAGAAGAGCCTTGGTGAGAGAGGTAAAGAAGAACCCAAAGATCACTGTGGCTGAGCTCCAGAGATGCAGTAGGGAGATGGGAGAAAGTTCCACAAAGTCAACTATCACTGCAGCCCTCCACCAGTCGGGGCTTTATGGCAGAGTGGCCCGACGGAAGCCTCTCCTCAGTGCAAGACATATGAAAGCCGGCATAGAGTTTGCCAAAAAACACATGAAGGACTCCCAGACTATGAGAAATAAGATTCTCTGGTCTGATGAGACCAAGATTGAACTTTTTGGCGTTAATTCTAAGCGGTATGTGTGGAGAAAACCAGGCACTGCTCATCACCTGCCCAATACAATCCCAACAGTGAAAAACATGGTGGTGGCAGCATCATGCTATGGGGGTGTTTTTCAGCTGCAGGGACAGGACGACTGGTTGCAATTGAAGGAAAGATGAATGCGGCCAAGTACAGAGATATCCTGGAAGAAAACCTCTTCCAGAGTGCTCTGGACCTCAGACTGGGCCGAAGGTTTACCTTCCAACAAGACAATGACCCTAAGCACACAGCTAAAATAACAAAGGAGTGGCTTCGGAACAACTCTGTGACCATTCTTGACTGGCCCAGCCAGAGCCCTGACCTAAACCCAATTGAGCATCTCTGGAGAGACCTGAAAATGGCTGTCCACCAACGTTCACCATCCAACCTGACGGAACTGGAGAGGATCTGCAAGGAAGAATGGCAGAGGATCCCCAAATCCAGGTGTGAAAAACTTGTTGCATCATTCCCAAGAAGACTCATGGCTGTACTAGCTCAAAAGGGTGCTTCTACTCAATACTGAGCAAAGGGTCTGAATACTTATGACCATGTGATATTTCAGTTTTTCTTTTTTAATAAATTTGCAAAAATTTCTACATTTCTGTTTTTTCTGTCAAGATGGGGTGCTGAGTGTACATTAATGAGAAATAAAATGAACTTTTTTGATTTTAGCAAATGGCTGCAATGAAACAGAGTGAAAAATTTAAAGGGGTCTGAATACTTTCCGTACCCACTGTATGTGTGTTTTATTTATTTGCTTTTCACATTGTAATTGTATTTTAATAGCATAGTCACTGTGCAGTAAAAGCAGTATAAACGTGAGACTAAAAAGCCACTAAACAAAAGAGTATGTATAGTGTGTGTATGTATGTATGCATATGTGCATTTGTTAGTATGTTGTGTCATCACCACCCATCTGCAACACAGCAGGGAAATTCAATACGTTTAAATATTCATTTTGATCAGATTCTGCTTCTGGAACTCCAGCCGAGTTTGGCTGAAATTGTTTTTGCTGCACATTAAAAATCACATTTCCTTCATCCCATTATCACAGAAAACATGAAAAAGACTCAAAGTAACAAAATATGAATGAGATGTTCTGTGTTTAACCCAACTGTCGTCCCTTTCCTCAGGCCTCTGCATTTCTGGTTGAGCTACGCCCTCTCCATTTTATACTGCAGTGAGAACAATCAGGTTGGTGTTTATAGTGACGAGAACCGCAGCTGCTCCTGCCCCTACAACCATCCGCCTTGCCAGGGCCTCATTCCCTGCTCTGTGGGCGACGGTGCCCGCTGCGTCTCCTGCTCCACGGAGAACAGGACACGCTGCGCCAGCTGTAACCTTGGCTTCACCCTCACCCAGGGAGCCTGCCGGCCCGCCGTGCCCGACCCTACGGACCCCTACCTGGGCTTGGAGAGTGACCGAGACCTGCAGGATCTGGAGCTGCGCTACCTGCTCCAGCGGCGTGACCCCCGCATCGCTCTGCACGGTGTGTTTGTGAGCAATGACGTGCGCGTTAACACTTGGTTTGACCCGTCCTGGAGGAAAAGGATGCTGCTCACCCTCAAGAGCAACCGGGTGAAGTCCAACCGCATTCATATGCTCCTCGGACTTGCAGTCCAGTTTTGCCTCACCAGAAACAGCACTCTGGAGCCGGCGTTATCTCTGTTCGTGAATCCCTTCGGGGGCAGCCATTCAGAGAGCTGGACCATGCCTATAGGTCAGCACGGATACCCTGACTGGGAGCGAACCAAGCTGGATATCCCTTTGGACTGCTATAATTGGACTTTAACTCTAGGAAACAGATGGAAGAGTTTTTTTGAGACAGTTCATTTCTACCTGAGGAGTCGTATCAGGGACCCTGTGGGAGTGACAGGAGGCAGCAAGAACACGACGGTGTACTATGAGCCTCTGGAGGCGACAGAGCCGTCGAACAACATCGGCTACATGAAAGTGAACAGCATGCAACTGTTCGGATACAGCGTGCATTTCGACCCCGAGGCTATCCAGGACCTGATTCTGCAGATAGACTACCCGTACACTCAGGGATCACAGGACTCGGCCCTGCTGCAGCTGGTGGAGCTGCGCTACAGGATTAACCGCCTCTCTCCTCCCGGGGCCCCACACGTGGATCTGTTCGCCTGTCTGCTCCGCCATAGACTCAAACTGTCCAGTGCAGACGTGACCGGGATACTCACTGCCCTGCAAGCTTTCAGTGCCAGACAACCAAACTACGAGGAGTACGAGGCGAATAAACTGTGTAGTTAGTTAATGGCCACTATTTGATGTTTTGTACTCTTTCCTTGCCAAGGACAGACCTGTATCCTTTGTCAGCTGGATCCATTTGTGTCAATTGTGTGATATGTTGTTCAAGGATGTGGTGTACATACACTTATGTGCAATTAAATGTGATGTTTTTATAATTTCAGTGTAGTTTTATGGAATAAAACCCCCTGAAAAATTTTCATTATAATAGGAAACATTTGTGACTTAATAAGCAACAATTAGAGACTTCACGTTTGGGAGACAAAACACCCAGAGGCACCATTTACTATTAGTTCAACATTTTATACTGTGGACAGTGTGGGTGTGATCAGATTTAAATGACAGTGGACTGACGACATGGGCAAACAACCTGACAACTGTCATCACGCTTTGATTTCAAATTTGCTAAACCCTGATCATGATCGATGCATTGACATGCGTGACAACACCTTTTCCACACTTGTGAGAACGATGACATGAAATAACCAAAACTGTCACAGAAAATATTGTGTTCGTGTACGAGCCCACTGCTCATAGTAAGAGGCTGAATGAGAAAATAACCTACTATTATCATTTTACAATTTAAATAGTTTTGCACATTGAGCTAGAACGCATCAAGATATCCTCATAGCCTTCCTAGTTATCTCACTGGAGAGTCGTAGTGGTGTGTGTGTGTGTTGCGTTGTTTTTGCCCATCTGGAGCCTCAGAACACAAGGTCTCCATTCTCCATTGAGGGAATAGCCTCGGCACAGATTACTAAGTGTATAGTGAGAGAAGGGAGGGTCGGAGCAGCCTGCCTCTGTTCCTCCGCCGTCCCCGTCCGCCATTCAAAATGACTGTGATAGATGAGCCGGAGCGCCACAGAGACAAGTCTAACATCAAACAACAGTATGCTATGGTATCAGTGACAAGGATAGTACTCTCGCCCAGTACCCGAGCGATTCGGACACTCAAAAGAGTGACTCAGACCAAAAGAGAAATCTGATTTAATCGCCCAAGGGACGTCGTCAGCGGAGCCACAGGCTCGCAGCATGGTGCGGCTTTGATTAGACTAGCATCTAAAGAGCTCGTAGCAAAGACGTAGTTTGATCAAGATTCACCTGACATGTTTCTCCTGAGATTAAATCCAAACAGAATTTGCTCTGATGCTATCGTTTAGAACGAATGTGAAAAGGTGGATGAGGCAGTTTTGATTGTGAGATGAGGTGCCGAGCACACTACTACCAGCACCCCTATACTGTCATCCAGATTGACTGTACAGTATGATGCATTATGCTGCAGCGGTACAGTAAAAGATCAGTTTAATCAGTTTATGTGGCACTGAGTGCAGTGGCAGAGTGGATTGGCAAACTAAGACATCACCTTTATGACGAGCATCTCCCATAGGCTGCTATTGAGCTTAAACATTGATTTTACAATTTGAAGACACAGCAGGGTTGTCCCCAGGCTGTAACAAAAGTATTTTACTTAGCTATCATATATCACAAGAGAATAGTGTTGGCAAGTTATCATGTTAGACTCACCTTATAAAATTCCTCTTTACAATCCTTTTTCTCCCATGCTCTTATTTTAAAAGTAATTTTACTTTAAAGCAGTTGATGCACTGGAAGTAGTTGCTGTAGTAATATTGAACATGCCAAAATCTACCAACCTGTATTGTGTGTTTTAATTGAGCGCAGGGGAATGTCTGTGTGTGAGAAAGATATTGAATCTGGATCACGTCCCAGCAAAGGGTTAAACAGTGAGCATCTGGTGTTGTTTTAAAATCTTTTTAAAAAGTAAAGATTCTGCATCTGGGTGGGAAAATGTGGTTCAGGGCAATTGGAAGCAGTCCAGACACGGGGAAGAGAATGAAAGAGTGTGTTGTTATGAGCGGCTCTGGTTTAGAAGTTCTAGTCTGACAAGGTTTTTTGATAAAGAAGGCATCGTCCTAGACTTAATTTACAGTTAATGGACTGAACACTTTGACAGAGGTTGTCTTTTTCACTTTAATTGATTTGGATAAAAATGAAAACTACATTAGCGTATTCCAATAGAAAGCATTTATACGGAAAAAAAGTAACGTTAAACTAAAGTTTTAGTGTCACTCAAGGATTACCATTAATTAGGCCCCAAAAGCATCTGAACAAACATTTTGAAGCCTTCACTTAGCTTCACTAAAGCCTTGAGGATTATGTGTACAAAGACAAACAGTCACGACGAAGGATCCAGAACAAACTTTACCACCATTTAAGCAACAGCTCAACATTTTGGGAAAGTAGTCTTAATCATTTTCTTGCCAATAGTTACGTGAGAAAATGTAGACCACTCTCACGTCTGTACGCTAACTACGAGGCGATTAGCTTCGTGTACAACAAAGATGAAACTAACGTGTTAGCATTTCAGTTATTACCAATAGAATGTAACAGGTTAAATAGTGATCTTTGCAGTTGCTGGTCGGTAGATTTTGTTACATTTGGACACAGTCAGGCTCGCCTTTTTCCTGTTTCCAGTCTTTATGAATAACTAAGCTAACAGGCTGCTAGCATTAGCTTTATATTAAGCAAACAGATCTTCTTATCTAACACTCTACTGTTCCTTTCAAGCTGAGATTGATATTTTAAAATGTATGCTAATAATTAAATAGCTTAATTTAATATGTTTTCAAAATAAACAATGTAAATATTTCTATAGTGCTTGCTTGTCTTATCTGCCCACTGAGGCCTGCTGCATTGACCGTCATATTTCACCACTTTTTTTTAAAACAAATGTCACAAATGGACAGCATTCACTTTTGAATATCCTCTTCATGAAGTCAGGAAATTATTAATAAGGAAACATACCCAGGGAACCATTCCTAAAAGGAGCAGTGACGAGCCAACAAACAACTAACAAGAGTTGATTTTTCAACAACGGCCATATTGTGAACTTGCTGTAGCAACTGGAAACAACAGGGACACTAATGAGAAAATCCTTAGGTTAAATTACCAAAAGATTTGATTGGAACAATAGGTCTTGCTCTGTTTATTTTGTCACTGATAGCGGTGTAATGGCCTGCTTCTGGTGTTTACCAGGAGCATACTGTTTGTGCTCATGCTGGAGCTGACTTGATCTGCTGCACAGGCCTGGATGCTGCAACACATCTGGGATGTTAGTTCTGCAGATTTAGTTCATCACACTGATGCTGTGATTTGGTTTTGCTTACAGTTGCTTAGCTTACCCTTGGGTAAGTCTCTCTATTCGATACCTCGGAATACTTTTGATGTGCTTGACCTCAATGCTTTTGAGGAACTTATATGCAGATACAGTGATGTGACTGCCTTCAAACTCCACTTGACCTGCAGAGATTTATGCATCAAAGACGGAGTTCCTCTTGGCGCAGATTAATCTGAATATACAGTATGTTGGGATGATATGTTAAGCTATACAGTATATCAGAATATTCTTTACAAGGTTCCTTCTTTATCAGGATATTTATATTTTTATTCAAGTGGAAAATTTGCATATGTTCCCCTCTGCTAAAGGATTCTGGGTCAAATCTTCTCCAGTTCAAGCCAAATAAATCAAACACACTTTGCTACTTAGAGGGAAAAAGAAAAAGATGCATACTACGAGAGGTTTTATCCGAGGGCAGAGCAGGAGTATAATGTGCACACACACACACACACATTTACTTGCACACACACAGGGCAGAGGCTGAGTGATAAGCAGGAGCTTTGGCTTGGCAGACTTGTGGGCCTCTGAGGAAACATGAGTTAGACTAATGTGTGTGTCTGTTTAACAAGCATGCTGGTGATGGGAGGCAGGGGCTCAGTGAAGGGGAAGAGTTTATGGAGAGGACAACCCCATGGGAGGCATCGGGAATAATAGCTGACGGTATGTCAGAACAGCCCAGACAGCTTGCTTTAAAAGCCACGAGGGAGACTGTCTTTGGGAACTAACCGTAGAGCATCGCTTCTTTCTACGCCTTTTTACGATGAACAGAGCACACAAAGGAGCAGGAAACAGGTTATTGATCACTGCATATATTTCACATTTGGAATTTAAATCACAAAAACAAATCTTTTTTATTTTTTTGGCTTTACATTTCCGAGACCACGTTTGTTCGCTTTGTGACCTAATTGGATGTCCACAGGTGCCATCAGTCCTGAATAAGAAAACATTTTGTCTACAGAAAATGCGGGTGGGCAATGGGGGCTTTTCTCTTCACTTGAAATGTTGTCTACTGAAAGCTATTAAAACCCCATTTAATTTGCATGAGGGCATGTTCATTTAGAAAATTATGAGTGGGGCTATGTTCTGCCAGCAGTAATAGGCGGTCGAATGTAGACTGGAATAATGATTAGACATCAAATAAGGTGACGCCAATCCAGCGGTGTAATACAACACTTGCAAATCAAATGAGATCCGACACACTGCTGTTTGAATACGGTCTCACGGCTCATGAAGATATCCAAAATAAACCTCATGATTGCTCAAGATCAGTTTGACTGATGGCTTTTCAATGCAACGCCGACATCTCTACACGTTCGTCACATTGTCAGTAATGCATCTGTAAAATGAAGGCATTCTCATGTCAAAAGTCGTAGTCATGTTAAGTGTTTCTCTCAGGATTTTACTTTTGACAGAGCGGCAAATCCTCTCAATCAGCACAAACTGCAGAGCATCTTCTGACACTAAAAATAGCACAAAATAACCGAAACTGATGGAATGATGAAATCAGTCAGCAAGGCTGTCAGGGGGCACTACGATATACATTACGTTTTTAAATAGGGAACAAATCACAAAAAACATAACTGACATTACGTTCATAAATTTCTGGTTTTAGAGAATTATGAATTAGGCCATAGAGGGAACTAAAGTAATAAAAACCCGATGACAACGACTGCAATAAAATATATGAAAATGGCAACTATTCACCCCATACATTTGCAAACAGATATATATTGGTTTGTTTTGCTACTCCAGAAGATTGTCCATTGTGCAAAAACAAAATGAAGTTACCGATTAGATGCTTCGGAATAATTCAGACCTGCCTATTTGCTCCCCACTAGCAGCCATAATCAACATCATCATCTTATTTCATTTTGAGAGCTGTGTGCTGCACAATAAAATGTTGGAGATCGCTTCCTCACCAAGATTAACAACGACAGAGGCTTTTGGATTTACATAAAGTCTTTTTTATAATGAGTAGTGCCGCTGCACCCACCTCCACACACACACACACACACACACACACACACACACACCGTACAAAAGCAATGTAACCAGAAGGTTGCAATTCTTCACCCTACGCTCTCATTATAGCCGCAGCACTAATGACGCAGTGAGGATCAAGGTGCTGTATGGAGATGAAAGAGGAGATGCGAAGGATTTACAATGCTTCCCAGATCACTGATAAAGCACAGCGTAAACAAAACTTTGCCTGGGGTTTGCACCACGAGGGAGATGGGATTTAGTCTCCAGATTCAGCGTTATCCTCTTTAAACTCGCGGCATTAGAGAGGCAGGGAGCAGAAATCCTGACGAGGCTCCGAAATGCAACATCTGAACAGAATCAGTGGGTTTGGATTTCCAGGGCTGGTACACAAGCGCCGCACAGTCTCTACTCATTATCCTACTGCCTGTGGAAACCCTGGTGCATCCTCTAAGTGGCTCTAGACCACAACATACTGTATAATAGTCCATTAATCTGTGACTAGGGAGCACCTGTCAGGGTGGAACTTGAGGATCCTTGAAGTGAAATAATACTTGATGACAATCATTCAAGGTCTCCATGGCAGTGTAACTGTAACTGTGATAGCACTCTGTTTTCCTCTGTGAATATCATACAGCCAAGTGAAGATATGCAATGTGCAGTAAGCTGTTAGAGAATATTTCATCATCTCCTTAACAGAAGCCACTATCTTCGCTGCCATCTCCAGCTGTTACCCCTTCAAATGTTTACCCCCCAAAACTTCCCAAAACCCACACGCAAGCTACTTTAATCATAGACACAGTTTTCTCTTTCTTAAGGGGATAGTATAATTGCATCAAAGACCAACTAATGTAGCCTCATTTAGGAAAAGTCCTAATGCCGGGGCAGCCGATGCTGTTGCTGTTAATGGTTATATGAAGCTACACAAACCACAGCGCATATTTGTCCCAAATGGTGATTTCAACTGACAGCCTCATATATTCAATGTTATTAATATTTCAAATCATAAACAAACAATTAGTTCTGTTCATTTATTCAGCAGTGTTGGGTGACACCTCTGAGCCTGGCAGCCGTTTCAGTGCTCCCAGATCACATTAATCAAACTGGGGCTGACTCGTGCAAAAAAATAAAAAGGCATCCGGAGACCGTTTTGCGATTAAGAGAGAATAAGTTCTCTGATAAAAGCAGTAGGAATCAGCACTTTTGGCCAGTAGGGACTGTTGCAAAGCAGAAGCTGCCATAACTGGACAAACAGCAATCTCACAGCCGAGAATCCCGCAGCCAATTATTGGGAGGAAACTGGCATATCCAAGGACAGCTCCAAAAACCTCAGCTGGATGCAGTAATTATGTCTCAAAATCACAATGCACCTCATCTCTCCGAATGCCATTCACCAGCCGAATAAATAAACTGATGACAATATACACTATTGATTGGTTAGATTAGATTTATATGTCTGCCATTGTAGTATTGAATGTTGTCGTAATCCCAGTCCGAGGCTCAGCATGTTTGGAGCAGAAGGGAGCGCGGTGAATGTTTCTGATGACTAAGCCAGTGACTAAGCTCACCTCAAGTGAAAATAATCTACCTAACTAAATGCTTTTTGAATGTTGTTGTGTCTTCCCACACTAAGCTGTCTCTTCAATTAAGAAGGAATCCAGCAAAGTTCAGCAAAGCCAGGTTGTCTGCGTGCAGCAGCCGAGAATTCAGCTTTACTGGGTCACAGTAAATCCAGTCAGATGGTCACATCACATCTTTTGCTTGTGGACCGAGGAAGGCCACTGAGCTTTAGTTCAGCAGCACGCACCGAGTCACACACGCACACGCGCGCACACACACTCACACTCTCACACACACACACACACACACACACACACACACACACACACTGACAAACCGGCTTGAGATCACCTGAGGAAGGGTAGAGAGATGAGAGCACCAGCTTTTTTCCTCTTTTAATATGTTGCCTTTGCGTTCAATTAAAAGATACAAAAACAGCCATGCCAGCTGCTCCGCTGTGCTGGACATACTTTCTTTCTTTGAGCCATATGCTAATGTCACTTATGTTTATTTATAAGGGTGGGGAAAAAACGTTTCACTCAAGTATCGACAGTAAATTATATTTCTTAATCCATTGTTTGATGCTTTTTACTTCTTTGGGGTTTGGCTTGCTGAAAATAATCCTGATAATGACTGATACACTACATGCAGACACACAATCAAGCATTTCTTACTGTATCAATTTGTAGATATTCCAAAGGAAACATTTCTGCATTGGGATGCCATGAATCTTGAGATGATCTTGAGATCATGTTGACCAGAAACATACACTGGCAGAATAGCATGCACACATGGTCTGTGCGTACATTGCTAGCTAGCTTTCGAGAATAATTTGAGGTGAAAATATTTTTCAATTTCTGTCTGAATAGAATTTTAGTTTAGCGTGTTAGCATGCTAATATCACTGATCAGCAAACTTGCGTATTATGATTCATCTTGATGGGAACATGAATGTTTATCAAATTTTACAGCACATCAAAACCACAAATATCAACCTTATGGTGGCATTAGATGAAACCAAAGAGGGATGCAATGTCTGGGAACCTTAATGTCTGTGCAAAACTGTGTCTCAATCCATGTAGATGTTGAGATATTTCACTTAGGGGAAGACTTGGACCTGCTGGAGGCACTAGGTAAAAAAACCAGGTGATCGCCAAAGTCGGTAGGAGTCATCCGCTGGAGAACATGAATTTCTACAACCACGCGACTAGCATGGTTATTAAAAATAAAACTGACTTGATGTGCCTCGACTTCAACAACAGACAGACAATCCTAGATATGAAACTTCCTTCCCCTCAAATGATTTCAGCTTTCAACACGTAAAAGAAACTGGAGCTCCTCACATTGCTTTCTGTCACCATGCGGAGCAATTCTTCACACACCCCCATGCCCTTGTTATGCTGCATTGTGAGCTTGGCATTCGACGCCTTCACTCCTAATTTCCACACACATTCATCAGGCACAATAACGAGGCTAATTTCAGGGCAAATAATTGTCACCTGCACGTGTCCCTCACAGTGAGTGCTGTGTCTTTAATGACTCCAAACACTGCAGCGGGAAAGTGGCAGAGTTTTCTTTGAAAGTGAATTCTGTCTTTCCTCCCACAGGTAAATGTGCCTGTGCTATGAGCACAGGCACATTTTTTCAGATGATGATGATGAAAGAGCGCTTCAAGTCTGCTTGGAGATGAAAGAGATGTCTGTGCTCCTCTCTGGATTCATTACTCTCAATTCAGGTGTCTCTTACACACTCCTCTCCTCCGCTATACATTCCTTGCACTTTTCCATCCTCAGCCTCACACCCCAGTCGCTATTCAAACCCCCCCCCCCACTCTGCTGTCAGATCCCACTCGCCATGGCTTAATAAAGTCTTCTTCACCCAGAGATGTCCACTAATAGGATCACAATAATGCTCCAAGTCCTTTGATGGGAAAATTGAGACAAATCGGTTGAATTTCACAGAGGTGTGTTGTATTGCGCCGCCTTTCACTAACTGATATCCTCGTGGCGAATCTCACTGTCAACATTCAGGGATTCAACAGACTAGTGAATGCTTCGTAAAACACACCAATAAATTGAAGGTCACATCGGTTTGGATGCTTACATTTTGGTTTATTTCCCACCAGCAGGAAACAGGGTTTGTTATAAATGTGTTTTTTTTCCTGCTCGACACCTCTGAATTTGTAAAGATGGACATGCTGGGGAAATTGGAACGGTTAGATGGGCCAGGCTGCTTGTCGGCTATTTCTCTCTGTGCTTTGTTTTGTTTCCTTGTTTTTTTTTTGTGAATTCCATCGTTATATTTTCTGACTGACTGCTCATCAGATCTAGGTTGGCTCGTCTCTGTAGATTTCTTTCAGACAGGCTCTTGTGATGAAGGGCTGTACTGTATAAATAACTCTGACTTCCAACTCATATACTTTGTAATTGTGTTGCATATATACAATATTAAACTTGGCACATCGCAGTTTGTGAAGTAGCGAGTTTCCACCAGGCTGGTATTGAAGGATGCTGAAGAGAGAGATAACGTAATGAAGTATTCAATTCAATCTCTGTCTGCAGTGCATGTTGTGCCATCGCATTGATATGACAGATAGTGAAAACAAATTACAGGGAACAATGCTCCGGAATGAGAGTCTACCTGATGGTGTAACCTAACGTTGTTAAACCGTTAGTCATCCTGATTGACTGTCTGACAGAGGTGATAACCTCGTCTCTTCTCGATCTGTCACTGGCGATTCTCCTCATGTGGCCCACTTGTCTCCCGGCAGCAAAGGAGAGAAGAAAAGAGAAGCGAAGAGAAAAACAGAGGAGGAGCGAAGGCAGCGCTAGCTCTCAAAATACCAACATCTGTCTATTTCACGGATCATAAAGCATCAAAGACATGAAGGGTGACAACGACAGGTCCGACCAGAAACACCGTCCTGATAAATCCTCCAGAAGATGACGGAGTGATTCAGGAATATTATCCTAAATTTTGTGGCCTGTACGTCCCCCTAGAAGTCTTAGATGAGACAAATGAAAGTCAAGGAAATAATGTGTTTTGAGGTGTCATGGACTGTGTGACTGTCGAGAATGAAACCCACAGAACTCACTGTAAAGTAACTCACACATTCGCAGTGATGTATGGAAAGTTATATAGCATATAACTCCTCTAACTGGCAAATCTGTATTTAGCTTTTTTGTAAAAACTCTTTAATTCACATGTATGTATATAATAAATTGTAATTGGTCACATTTGCACCTGGACAACCACAGTCTTACAGTGACAGTGACAGAGACTACAGGATAGTAGTAATCTTTTCATTTCGGATCTGTAAATGTGTGTAATCCAGGCTGAGAAAATAGCTCTAGTGGAGAAATGTTTCTTTTTGGAGAAGGAAAATGTGCAAAATAAGCACACGTGTAAAATGATTAATTACATTACACTTCTCTCGCAAAGCCAAAAACAGAAGAACAAAAGCATTTGGGAGTTTTGCCTTACTGTATCGCATACTTGTTAACTCATGAGCCTCAAAACTCCCCGCATACTGTAGACCTCCAGTAGAGCTTTGAGACACTTCCGGGAAGTTACATAAACTCCTCCCTGTAGGCCTGCCAGCGTTTCCCTCCAAACTCCAAAAACAAATAACAGAGTTGAACAAAGAGATGTGAGGTAAAATAAGGACGTTTTACCCTTAAAATCTGATTTAATATTTCATGAATTTCTTTGAGCGTTAAGTGAATTCTATCCATGTTTAGGTAAGGGCTGAAGATGTGCCTCAATACCAAGTTTAGGGATCGCTGTGGACTCTTGTTACCGGACTCCAGCTCTCTGATGGTACATTTAAAAGGGACAGTTCACCCCAAAAATCAAAACTACATAGTTTTCCTCTTCCCTGTGCTGCTATTTATCAGTCTAGATTGTTTTGGTGTGAGTTGCCAAGAGGTGTCTGCTTTCTCTAGAATATAATGGGACTACATAACACTCAGCTTGTGGTGCTCAAAGTGCCAAAAAAAAAAACATTTGAAGAACTCAACAGCAATGTCTCTTTCCAGAAATCACGAGCCGGTTACTCGAGATAATCCACAGACCTTGTTTTGAGCAGTTTTGAGTCTGAACTATAGTCGAAATAAAATAGTTCCTATGGCCGATACCTCCAAAACTTGGCAACTTGCATCAAAACAATCTAGACTGATAAATAGCACTACAGGTAAGGTCATTTTGGGGTGAACTGTCCCTTTAAGGACCATCAAAAATGTGCATCACCTCATGTTCCCACTGTGACCTTCTCTACCTTTTCCAGGTGAGTCTTTATGGAAGCGCACATCCCGTTATGAACTGGGAGAAGTACTTCTGGCTACAGAGGAGACTAAATTGAATACTATTTTAATTAAAAGCAATGACTGATTGGCTATTATGATTAACCTGCATATCATCTTTACACACCAAATCGGGATACGTCTCTTATATGCATTATAACAGATATTTCCATGATGACCCTCGTCTCTTAAGACGTGTTATCCTCTATTAGCGAGACGTTACACCAATAGAAGGCATTCACTAGTGGGTCTTAATTAAACGCGATCAGCACAGTGTAAGTCTTCAATTCTGTCTTGATAAGCCATAAGAGCTCTCCTGTGTAAAATGAGAGCTAACATAAGAGTGTGGGGGGATTACGATTAGCTTTAAGATCTGCTTCCATCCTGCTGCCCTTGTTCGTCCTCGGCAGTCCGTCCTTAGCAGTCTGAGACGCCCCAGTGAGTTGGAGGAACATGCATTTATATCACCGAGGTGGCCGTTAAAGCTCTCCAGAGTTTCATCTGACTCCAGCCTGAGAAACTGACATTTTAAGCTGCGTCACAATTAACTGGCTTGCGTTGGGTTGGGCCTCCAAGAGGACCGTTACCGTATGCTAATTTGGCAACCAAAGGCTTGCTGAATTACTTAAGGGGGTGAACTATATGTAAATTTAATTACTGCTATGGCAGATGCTTAATGACTCTCAACAATGATAAAATATTTTATAATGATCAAATTCGAAGAACTCCAGGCAGGGGTGCTGCATGACGGGTGGAAAGAGACAAATAATTTAGCAGCCCTCTGTCTGTATAGAGCATTTTAAATACATCACAAAGACGAAATCACGTTCTCTACAAGGTTTCTCATGCCACATGTTATTACTCTGGCTTTAATTTCCCATCAGCGCTCTTGACCGTCAGCCTGTGACAGTAGGAATATTAAATATTATAATATATAATATATAATAGTCAATGTTTCTTATTGAAGTGGTCCATTATATATTCTGAAAACAAAGCTTCCAGAACAATATCATGGTCGTAAATATCATACCTGCAATCATTGCTGCTTCTGGCTTGCATTACTTTTATGTTAGCAATAAATGGATAAAAGCCTTTTTAAGTCATGTTGGATTTCTTAACAAATGGATAGATGTGTGAACGGGAAAACATCTATCACCCTTTTGTTATCTGTAGTGCTGCACTTTAGGCATGAATTAATTCATAATTGCAACATAAATATGATGTGATTAGTGATATTCTTAGCCTGGCCTGCTGAAAAAGACTTATTTGTTATCGCTAATGGTCCTATAAGAGCACAGTGCTCCAAATAGCTCCCTCTTACTGAAAAGACTATCAAAATATATTAGATAGGTAGACAAATTATTTCAATGGCTTTCATATCCATTTATGAAATTACCCCTTTAGCTTAAGTGCTCTGATGAATTCACTCAAAGCGGACTATACTGAAGACTTATTTTTCACTTTTCTTCAAGCCCCATGTGACTGTAATGATCTTACATGTTGAGAAATGACTTGGATTAGTGCCTTCAATGGTAGTTTAAAATAGTTCGTATTAGATACATGGGCAGTAGTGTGAACATATTTTAAACTTGGAGGACAAGCAGTCACACGAATACATTTATCAGTGCTAATTAGCTAATGTTAGCATCCTTACAATCTAAACTCAGATGTGCATTGTAAAAATGATACCTGCTAAACATCAGCATGTGAGCATTGTCATTGTGAGCATGTTAGCATGCTGATGTTATCATTTAGCTCAAAGCACTCCTGTGCAGCCTCACAGAGAGGCTAGCATATCTGTAGACTCGTGTAACCTTCACTCCAAACGTTGGCCATAAAACACCAGACCCCAATATATATCCAGTCCACAAAAGACTAGCAAAAAATTTACATTGACCTTTTTTCTTATTTTACAGTAGAACTGAATGTAAAGTATTACCTCAGAGGTTACTCTGCTTTCGCTGCCTCAGAATCACAACCGTCCATAATTGGTGTGCCAAGATAATGTGATTCCAAAAGATTTATAACAATCAAACAGTGGAGCGGCCACGGAGATTGAGCCATTTCACAGACCAGGGGATAGACATCACTATTGCCTTAACTGCAGCCCCCATTTCCACTTCTCATTGCAAGAGAGAATACTGATCTAAGCTATCATCCTCAGACAGGTGCTCTTATGGCCATAATCCATTCCCATTAGGCTTCAATCACACCCACCGATCCCAGTAGACAAAATAGGTCTAGAAGAAGGCTACCTTATAGCAAAGATGTATTCAACTTGTCTCACTAAATTGTATTCATACAAGAAAATAGCTCAATGTGGTGCACTGTAGTATCCACCTTGGCTTTTTGTTCAAGTATACTCAGAGAGAAGAGAAACGTCTGATACATAGTTGAAATGATTGTCTTTACTTAAAGCTAAATATTGGCAAACATGATACAAAATATGCTTACACATGCATATCTGCACCCAGTGGATAATGCATGAAAGCGTTCTAAACATTTTGTCTATTGTCTGCTTCGGAAACATGCAAGATAATTTGGTCCTTTGGGGGGGAGATGCGAGACAAACACAATACAAAGTATAAAGGGTTTCTGCAGGGAGAGGAAATTGATCAGGAAAACATAGACGGCATTCTTTAGCCTGCCTCTATTCTGCAGGAAATGATTAGTGCTTATAATCATGCACAACTTCCATTTAAAACATTCAGTAGCTTGCAGGCATCATATGTACTCACACAATCCTATAAAATATGACCCAAAGCGTGCTCCGAGGACTTAATTTTAATGGTTCATTTGCGCTTGGTGTCCAATGTGTCTTTACTATTTGTAGTAATCAAAGCAAAGGAATTTGTCTTTTAATTCTCCTCATGTAAATGACAGAGGTTAGGCTTGACCGAACATTTTAGTTTTGTTCAGCAGAAGGTTTTCATTCTTTTTTGAACCTTGAAATACTGAATACAGTCGACAGACTGTCGTTATATAAACGGGAAGTGAGGAGAGGTGCCTTAATGAGAGCTGCTGCACGATTGTCAGGACGTGACACTGATTTCAGGCGACACAGAGAGGTGAGACTCTGCTGCCATCTGCTGCACAAACACTGAAGCACACGGCTGCTGTGAACCCATATTCATCAAACTGCTGCAAGTGACCTTTTACTCCTAATTGGAAATAAAAGTGATTTATCAAATGTATCACAATGTTACATAATTACAATAAAGAGAGCTGCAGCAGCCCTTTAGCTCGGTTAAGAGCAGATCCTAGATCAGGGGTTTACCAAACCTTTTGGCTTTTGTCCCTTTAAAACGAAGCACTGTTTACATGTGGTTTAATTTTTCATGTGCTAAGTCATTCAACAACAGTGAAGTACAAAATGTAATTAGGTTAGCTGAAGTAATATTATTAATTAAATACAATTCACAATATGATTGTTTTAGGCGATTATTTGCATTTTAATTGAACATTTGATATGGTGTTACATGACTTGTTTTCTTTTCTATTAGGGGTTCAAACACCAAAAAAAGAAAACAAAAACAGCAGTGGTGCGCTAAATCCTTGTCCCTGTCTTCCTGCAAGGATTATTCATGTGAGTAAGTTACTTGATAAATGTGTCCTTTATTCTTCAAATTGATCACATTACATTTTTACTGAAGTAAATAAGATGGATGAAAAACTCACATTAGAAACAAAAGTGACGGTAACAGTAACGGTGCTCTTGTGAAAGCGATTCAGGTCACATGCTGGTTGGTCAGCGGTCTCCAGGGTGAACACGAGGGAGAGCAGTGAGACCACACACTGGTTGTCATCGCTTGGCCCTCTGTCATCACTGCTGTGACAGTATCACCCAGGGACCATGTCTACTGTGAGGCATCCAATGCTCCCCTCTCACTAAAGGAGAGACTGCATTAGATTACAACATTTTATGGAATGATGATTCCAAAAAAAGGCAAGGTGAGACCAGGAAAGGCACGTATTTGACTTTTACTGACATCAAAACCTAGAAATCATCTAAGAAGATACTGTTGAATTAAAAATGATCCCGTGTTTGTCAGCCCAGCCAGTCTTTGATGCTTTTGGGGCAAAAGATAGCAAAAAGGACAACCTGTTTTTAGTTTGCTTGTATGTTTTGAGGTGTCACGCGCTGTCACCTTCAGGGAGATTAGGTGAACCTGCCTTATCTCACTCAGTAGTGAAACGCAAGTCGTCTTTGTTGATTCATTTTAATTTTTCTGATGCATCTTAGATTTCATTTCCAGTATGTTATTTGCTCACAGAGCTCGTTCATTGTAAAATACATTTTTGCTGATGAAAATAAACCCACAGTGGTTTTAGTAGGCACGTAGCCAAGAATGCTCTTGCCTCAGAGGGGAAACCAGAGTTCGGGGCTCACTGATGATAAAAGCCAGATGTGATTTCCCCAATTCTGTATCCATTAGATAAAAAAATATAACCCCACATGTGACAAATGTTGTGGTTCATCAAGTGATGCATATATTCCCCCCGCTGGGAGCACAACATTCCCACACATGACTCTGTGTCGTGTTGTCGGACATCAGGGGATCCACTGAGCCCGATATGTGGCAACATGGAAAGTTTGTTGATCATCGCTGTCACAATTCCTCTCAATTAAATGATGAATAAGCCCCCAAACAGCAAATACTGACACTCTCTAAACACTTTAAAACATTTAATATGAAATGTATAGCCATGAACGCCAACATGTGAAAAGGAATAAAGCTAGGTTTTCGTAATCCATCATTGGTATTCTGAGAAAATCAAGTTCAAATTCAGAACCACATGAACCCTTTAATGCTCTCATTCTTATAAAAAACAATTCCTTTTTTTAGAACTGAGCCTCCACCAGATGGCTGAGAGAGATGTCCTTAGAGTAAAAGTTTAATCTGCACGCATTTGTCTCCATTTGAGTGAAATAATGGAATAATTACATGTTAACATACAACATAGGTATGAAATTATCAAAAGTCTGATAAAAAATATGATAGTATAATCTGTTTATTAATGTTATATATTCTGCAGTTCAGTCTTTGTAAAACCAGATCAGAGTCATCAGTGTTTTGGTGAATTGGGGGATTTACATAAATCTGTTCCTGTTTAAGCCTTCTGAAACTAAACCACATTCAATATTCTGATTATTTATGAAAACTCCACCATAAGCAGTTCAAATGTCAGGGAGATGTTTCAGCTTCAAACTTCCTGAAAGGAAAATCACATGAAGAGGTTCAGAAAACCCCAATGCACCCTGGGGATTTTCTTGTAGGCTTAACAAAGTGCATGTTAGTACTTAACCTGATCAGTCTGGATGAGTTAAAGGTTAACGATGCCTAATAATGATTTCAACTGCATATCGATATCGGCTCGAAATCGGAGGAGTGGGCGTAACACGCTTCTGTGAAAACGCCGTCAGTGGAAATGGCGTTATCAGCTGTAACTTGGCATGATATGAAGGATTAGTGAAGAGCTGAAGTGACAGATGGACCCGCCATATAGGATACCTGCATGTCAGGCTACTTTAATACCGTTAAGTGGTGTGAGATGCTGCTTCAACGAGATCAAAATATATAAGAGCAGTGCAGAGCGGCGCCCATGAGGTGGCCGGTGCAGCACGCTCACATGCACAACATTCACTAAAAGGCACGTGTGATGGGCCCGACTATGTCAACAAAGCAAGGAGAAGCTCAGGCTACATCCACACTACTCCGTTTCTATTTGGAAACAGATTTTTCAAAAAGAAACGATCTCCGTCCACACGGGCGTTTCAGCATCATTTTCTAATTGATCTGCATCCACACGGCAACCTTCGAAAACGGACATCACGTGACCATTAACGTATATAACGTGACCATTAACGTATATAACGTGACCATTAACGACCATTAACAACACACACACACACACACACACACAGTGGGAGACTATCTTCATTCTCTGGTCAGGTAGACTTTACTATTTTTGCTGCTATATTAATGCTCTGAATGTCCAACACCTTTAAGAACAAGCAAAATGTGTCACTAATATGATATCATTGAATAGGTGGATGCATCCTTCACACAGTAACTGCTTATCAGTGTGAAGTCACTTTTTTGTTATATGAAATATGTATTTTTTCCATTACCTTTTTTTGATCACCGATCACTTTTTTACCAAACACAAAGTGTATAGTTTTACCAGTGAGTCACTGCAGCTTTAGACAGCCAGCAGTGCTGAACATGTTAAAGGAAGCAGAGCGCCGGTTGCCATGTGGGCGGACATTTCACGTTGGCGTTCAATGGCCATGAGCGGGTTTTAAATCAGGTTGAACCGTGGTACAATACGTCCTGTGGCTTCCTACACCTCCAATTGAAGATGGCGTACTGTGATGCTGTCATTA
Organism: Anarrhichthys ocellatus; assembly: GCF_004355925.1. Lineage (NCBI taxonomy): Eukaryota > Metazoa > Chordata > Actinopteri > Perciformes > Anarhichadidae > Anarrhichthys > Anarrhichthys ocellatus. Next base: position 8,377,079 of record NW_022280045.1, read on the forward strand.
TGCTCACTAAGTTAGCTACCTTTCCCACCACCTCCACTCTTAATGTGAAAACACTTTTGTCTTGCTTCAACGATTTGCAAGAGCTTTTCTGTGAGCGCAGCCATGAAAGGATTACATTAGCTTTAACCTTCCAAGTGGGAGGATTTCAGAGACAATACAAAAAGATTGAAGAGAATCAGGTGCATTTATTATTTTAATTTCTCCCATATGTCAATTGAGAATCTGTGATAACAAAGGATAATTAGGAAACCCATGTCCTTTATTAATCTTTGTAACTGTCTCATCATACACAAGCCCCCTGACACAGTCCCCTCTTCTCCTGTGCTCTACATTTTCTCTGTTAAGATGAGTATAACATCAAGTCAGAGCAGAGCGCCAGATAGGTTGCACTGACATCAGTATTGCTTTATCACTGCTTTTATAACTTCAGACAAACCTGCAGAGCTCCAGCACGGAGCAGGAAAATGTATGCAGATGGATACTTTAACTGCCTTGAAATTCTGGTTGGCAAGACAGCGAGTTTTGACGTCATGAGCAAAGGGAAATGAATAATTGATAATGATCAACAATTTGTCTACTTACAGATGCCCAGATGACAGATCACTTTTTTGCAATGAGGCAACAAAAATAACTTTCTATGGAGGCAGTTATTCATGATTTATTCTCTCTGAAAATGGTAGAATTACAGAGAACCAACAAGCCCAATCCTGCAAATCATCAGAAGGCATGAACGTGTTATGATGTATGTCTCAAACGCTGCTTGAGTACAATTTAACTCAGACAAAGATGTAGAATGACAGATATTGTGGCTAACAGTGTCTACAGCATCTTTCATAAAACAAGTACGGAAACAGGAACCGGGAGAGCATTGGTAGAATTCTTCTCGAATGGAAAGTGAAAGGGTGAATTTCCAGATCTTAATTTTATACTCCATTTCCCCAAATGTCTTCACAGATTGAACTGCGGCTGCAAAAAAAGATTCTATATTTTCCCACGACACAGATTTTGAGTTCCATAAGCATTGCAATACATGGCAGAAAATGTTGCTTCCACAGTCGCTAACCTTGGTGTGCATGCTTCCTTTATTGCTTTGCTTGTGGCAAGTGACAAAACGGATTACATTCAACAGATCCCAAATATCAGCCAAGCAGACAGTGAAACGTGGCGACTTCAACTTTAATCTGCAGCCAGTGCAGGACGGAGCTTCAAAATGTCAGATTTTACCTTTGCTGTCAGCTCAGATTGAATGTTTCTGGATAATCTGCAGACAAATACTGATAAGATCCAATCGCATATAGCAGGAGATGTCACAACCTTTATTTTATTTATTCTAATTTTTTATTTATTCTCTGTGTTTTGCACAAAGCACCCTAAGGAGGTATTCATGTGTTCGACAATATACGCTGTGTCTATGCAAAAGTAGACCTTGAAATTCATGCTAGCAAGATTGAGAAGAAGCTCTGGAGGCCACCTTCTCTGTTTGTTCCACAATATTCCCATTCCTTTTTTTACTCACGGTTAGCTGTAATTTTAATTAGATACCAGCTTTTCCCCCCCCCAACTCTGTGCTGCATAGCAATTAAAAAGATCTGACACTCCTTGTGCCTTTTGAGCTCTCGTCTCTGCTACCAGCAACGCTCACAGCTCATCTTTATGAAAGAAGCTAAAGACACAACCATCCTGCACACTGATTCTCTCTAAACTTCTGCTGGACTCCCCGCAGGCCAGTAGCAAGCTGTTGTAGATGCGGTCGAACTGGGAAGCACCAACATACACAATCTGTTTCCATGAGAAGTTAGTTACTCCCTGTGTAACGCATGCAGGGATCGCTTGTGGAGTGTGGTGAAAAGCTAGTGCGTGACAAAGAGAGAGAAGGTCATTTTATGGATTTCATCATGATTAAGGGCAGAAGCCCTTTTACTAACAGAATGTCTGTAGTGAACCAAACCTTTCCACATAATGTTAAGTAGATCTAAAGAGACTATGGTTTCGGGTTTACCATCTCATTTAATTTAATGTTAATATGATATTTACTTAACTCCTGGAAATAAAATGTTTGCACAACTATGTAAACTATCTGAACGGACCAAACTAAGTTGATTGACCTTTACCTCTCCCTACGGTACTTTCACTGGCTTTAGCGGCGCTTGGAGCTATAACCAAATGTGCTAAAAAGAAATATTATGAACATAAGATTGATGAAACCCACATTAGGCCCTGCTTCCTCCAGAAAAGGGCCTTTGGTTCCCAAATCAGATTTTTAGCTACACTTGCAGCAAGCAGCTAGTGCTGGCAATGTTGGTTTGTCTAGCACCATCATCAGGTCAACATTTCAATTTGTCCAAATCATTCATTTATGACTAAATACCATAGACTGTAACTGGACGTAGTCATTGTGACGTCACCCATTAGTTTGTGGTTTGATGTTTTGAAGCCTCAGGTTTGGCATTTTGGCCGTCGCCATCTCGATTTTATGCAACCAGAAGTGACACCAGAGGGTGGAGCTAAGTACAACCGAACACTAAATAAATTAGAATTAACTTTCACAAACTGAAAACACACTGTGAAAGGGTTAAAGTCCAGAGACAAAGAAACTGAACTCCCAGACCAGACAACACCATGTTAACCTGTCAATAACAAGTTAGCCACGTCCTGAACATACTCTGCTGTATCGTCTATTTTACTAAAGGACCATCATTTACTGAATGAACATCATGCAGTATTGAAGAAGACTTGAAACTAGCGATTTAGACCAAACTCGTGTTTTCAATGTTTTTAATCAAGTGAGTCATTTTCTCATAGACTTCTAACAATCTACTTTTTGCATCCGGGGGAATCGCCCCCTGATGGCCATTTTAAAGAATTGGCTTCAATTTTCAGAACGGAGGTTGCCGCCTGCTAAATACCTACATGACTACCTATATGACATTCCTATCAGCCTCAGCTGTACTTTGTGTTTAGTGCTTAATAAGCCCATTTTAGCATGCTAGCATGCTAAACCAAGTTGACGAACATGGTAAGTATTGCGATCATGCAGAAGTTAGCGTTGGATTCTCAGTGTTATTCTAATGATCCTCATTGGCAAGTTATTTCTGTGAAGAGCTCAGCCAAGATTTCCACACTCGAGTGTTGCCAATCAGGCAGCGCTCTCAACAGATGTGCTTGCCTAGATACTTTCAACAGGCCAGACCCAGAATATTCCTCACCTGTCCCCCAAAGAGCCCCAGCACTTAAAAGCTAGCAACCATTTACTTACGTTGTTGTAATGGAAAGACAACAAAAAAAAAAAAAAAAAACACATGGTGTTTGTTAAAACTGGCATGATGTTATTGATATATGTTACTTTCTTGCGTGCTCTTTTTTTTAAGCATCTCATTGTATTATTCATTACTGAGCTTTGTTCCTTGAAAAGAACATGTTGACAGACCTGTTGGCTCATTTAATAAATTATATAATAAATATGGAAAAGACACCAGTGCCCTCATCACACCAATGTCACATTTCTGTCTTGTTTACTGGCACCTCATTAACCTTCTGTTCCCACTCACCCTTTTGTCTCCCAGGGCAGCCATATTACAGAATAAGTGAAGGCACATGAGCGGAGTATAGTTTCCCTGATTATTTCCTATACAACAGCTTTTTTTCTTGCCTACTGCTGGACTGCTGGCAATGTATCCAATTATCCGCGTGTCCTGCGGAGGCATTGCTTGCCTTGCTGCCGGCGTATTTGTTTCAGTGGTAGCGAGTCCAAACTTATTAGCATCCTGCAGAGTATTCTTTGGAAAAATTATAAAACATTTTTTAATCTGGCTGCCCTCTGTAATTATTCTAAGAAAGAGAAGCTCTAAATTTCTTACCAAACATGTTCACAGTGTGATAAAAGATACCCTATGTGATCATGGAGGAGGATGCAGTTATAATTGAGCTAAAAGTAGCAGATTTAAGTGGGACTCTGTCAACATGCTATACAGCTTGATAGCAGATGTTTGAAAAACAACTCATGCATGTATTTATAAAAGCCAGTGTGTCTGAATAAAAAATACATTCAGCTATAGTAGCTGGCAGGCAGAGAAAGCTACTGAGACAGATGGTTGTATGCCAAAGCTTCTTTTTCATGTCATTGATATTCCACTGAAACTGAGGCTAGTTAACATTGATTTATTATCCTTGCTGCTGCATCTCCAGATGTTCTATGGCCAGTTGGCATTTGATATCACAAATAGGATCATGTGCACCACTGGTGGCCACTGGCAGGACTTCTTAGTTGGGATGCATTAGCTGAGCCTCCAGCTGCTCTGTCAGATATAGGTAGCAGAGTGAATATGCTGATCATGGCTCCTCCGTCTACTGGCAGATGGTGCCACTAGACTGTATCTGCAGCCTGAATACTGCACAATGCGACAACAAAAAAAAGATGCTGTCCAAAGCTAGGCATGATCCAGTAAATGCCCAGTGTTTATGTTGTTCTATTTTATGGCTTTGAATTACGCTGCATGCATGCTGAAAAACTAAAATCTAGACATGTGAGCTTTGGTCGGGGTGGGGGAGGGAGGAGAAGTGGTGAAAAAAAAGGAGGAAACAGTATTGTTTTTGGAAGTCTTCCAGATAGAAGCTGGGGTCACATCGGCTGGGAAATGGCCAGACTAACTGGGAATTCCAGGCTGCTAAGTAGTTTCCGCATTTGAAAGACCCTTCCTGAAAGCGAGCTCTGACTTTGCCTGAGAAGGCAGGAAGTGATGACAGTCCCCACCGGGTCAATATAGTGACTTTGACACAGTTTTAATTTTCGGTTGAATTAGAACGATGCATTAATCAACTTTTAAGTTAAGTTGCATCACGGTTTTGTACTTCTTTAACTGACTGAATGAAAACAGAGTTGACATATTCAGGCTGGATCAAGTTGATGCCTATACTCCTAAATGATGGAGCCACATTTGCCCTCTGAAAGCTCTCAGCTGATGTTTCCCTGCACAGCATTCAGTAAACATCGTCCTCTTTGCGCAGAAGCTTCAAACTGCATCTCTACAAAAACAGCTCGCCTCATTCTGTGTTTGTGCAGCATATATGGGCAAAAGCAACAATTACTAAATGACTCTCTGGATCTGCCATGTTCAAGAAAGTGCTTTGAGTAAGATTCAACTTTCACTATGAATTAAAAAATAAATACAGTTAACTTTACTCCACTTTAGGTGTCAAATATTTATGTGTTGCTACACACTTGTTGGGAATTAATTCACCTTAATTCTGCCAATAAAACATGATTCCATGAGTCCAATCAGAACACGTATGCGTGTCCACACTTGACACTTCAATGCAAACTGCATGATCGGCTCGTGATTGGATACATTTTGTGGTCAAAGAATGGCTGGATAAACACATTTCATTTCCTATTAATTCGTCACAACAAAAGTCCAGCAGAAACCAGCTCTAAAAACAATACGGACATTATCATCTCATAGAGTTGATGTAGCTAACCTTATTTAACTTCCTTATTTACACTTCCAGCAGATACAGAGCAACATTGCCGTTCATTTGTAGTCATGTTTGTGTCCACCTGATGAATCCAAGTACAATATTCAATCTCCTTTTAGCTCTGTTTTGGTCTCAACCAAATATCTGGATCTTTAGATGCTTAGCCTTCTTGTGTGCTCTTTTCCTCTTCAAGTACAGCATCTCATTGCATTATTCATTACTGTGCTTTGTTCCTAAAAGAACATGTTGACAAACATGTTAACTCATTTAATAAATTATACACTAAATATGGAAAAGACACCAGTCCCCATCACACCGATGTCACATTTCTGTCTTGTTTACTGGCACCTCATTAACCTTCAGTTCCCTTCCTATTGTCTCACAATGCCGCCATGTTATAGAATAACTGGTGTATAGTGTCCCTGATCATTTCCTATAAAGAAAGAAAAATTCTTGCTTGCTGCTGGATTGCTGGCAATGTACCCAATTAGTCTAAAGCTCTCTTGTATGTCCATATTAACTAGTTGCTAACTTTACTTGCATCATTTGTTGGCGAGTAGTCATGTCATCCATTGTTGATATAAAAATCCATTGTTGACACTTTGTGTAGCGTCTTCTCTCTCTCTTGCCAACTCTAAGGGCTACAGAGTTGTGATTGATTAGTATGTTTACAGCTGAGAATGAATAAAACGATATGTTTACAGAATACAATTTGAAAACATCAATCATTGCAGTCTGTTGTTTTAGTCTGTATCTAAACCAGGCAGCTGGAGCCAATGCAGTTTCTTAAACTTGCATTTACTCTAATGGCCAGCAGGGGGCGACTCCTCTGTTTGCAAAAAGAAGTCAGATTGTATGAAAGTCTATGAGGAAATGAGTCTACTTCTCATTAATTGATCACCTCAATAAACATGGTAAACATGAGTTTATGGTTTCAAGTCTTCTACAATACAGCACGATGTTCATCCAGTAAATGTTGGTCCCATTTAGAGTAAAATAGACCATAAAGCGGATTATGTTTTAGGGTGGGCTTACTGTGATTGACAGGTCGCTGGCAGAGCCGTATACGGCGTTTCTACGTCACTCCGCCGCAGTCTAAATATGGTAACTTCCGTTCACTGGTTGCAAAAGCCAAGATGGCGATGGCCGTAATTCAAGATGGCGACGGCCAAATTACAAGAGGCTTCAAACCAAAATCCACAAACCAACGATGTGATGTCCTGATATCTAAAACAGTGTCTCAGCATGCTGTAGTATAGATCATAGAGTGGATATACTCTATGATCTATACTACAGCATACTGAGACACTGTTTTACCCATCTTGACTTGTCTAAAATATCCTGCATTATTCTCATTGTCAGAGACAGCAAAGCCATGATAAATGTGCCAAATTATATTTTATTAGACACTTATTCAGAAAGAAAATAGACATTTCTGGGTTAAAGTTATAAGAGATGAATAGTGAGGAGCAAGACTGGGCCAGAAAAGAAATGTCAGCTTCATGTTGTTTGACCAGTTTTTGGACAACAGTTTATTTATGACCTAAATGTTAATAATGTCAACAGCGTTACCAACACTGTGGGCTGTTAGGAATTCTTTGTGCCATCTTCTATGAGCCTCAGAATATTTTCATGTTGTATCTGAAAAACGGAAGCCTTGTATCTTGCTTACTTATGCCTTTGTTGACTAACCCAGTTTTCAACCGCATAAATTATGACAAAGCACATACAAAGGGCGCACACTGGCGACCAGTGTATCTGTGTCAATGTGCACAATGACGTGGGAGTTCTCATCAGTACCTATTCTGTTGTTGGATAACACATTTCTGGTGAAATAATCTTAATTATATAATTACCTGTGTCATTGAAGGAGAATCATACCGTACACAGGCAGGAGTTGCATCACCCAAAAGCTAAGAGTTAGTGTAAATGTGTCTCAGCAACAAACATTAACAGTTGAATGAGATAAAAGACAATATATTTTTTAAATGCAAATGTCCTCATATTGCATTGTGGAAAAATATGTGTATTAATAAGGGGCTGAATATTAAATCTCACAACATGATCCAATCTCTGCACTGATCAAACGCTGGATCTGTTAATGGGAAGAACATGACTGCGATATGAAGGAGAATGTTTTGGTTGGCAGAAATCATGTTTTGTCCCATATGAAACTCGTAATGAGCAACTGCTAATCAAAACATGCATGTCAAGTGTTTTCAAAAAGAAAGGCTCCACTGGCTGAGGAGAGGAACATGTTCGAGCCACGGTGTCCAAAAACACACTGATGCAAGAGTGGAAATAGATCATCCGCTCTTCAGGGCTCTGAAGTTCACCCTACTCACGGTGCAGAGACTCGTGAGTTTGTCTGACGAGTCATTAAACTGTGTTTCAGTTGAATTATCTGCAATTTTCACATGACCTTCAGCTTTAATAAGACTCAATTGGGGATGTGGGGAAAAAAAACATTGCATACTTCACTTTCCTTTTTTTTTTTACTTAAACCATATGATGTAAAATATGTTTTTACTAAATCACAATGTTGTAGACTGACTGTAGACAAAGATATATGACAATGATATATTGAAATACTGACTCCTGCATTATTGCACTTTTTTTTGAAAGCATTATTAAAAAACAATCCTTTTTTTTTTAAATACAAGGATTAAAATTCAGAGAGGAACATATGCTGTGTTAATGCTACGGTAACTCACTGGGTGACATATTACTGTACTGTATTTAATATAGATGTTGTATATTCTGTGTGCTTGTGAGTCTTTTGTGTTCAGAGTTTTGCAAATTGAAACCATAGACTGAAGTGGACGTAGTCACTGCGGCGTCACCCGTTGGTTTGTCGACTGCTGTTTTGAAGTCTGAAGTTTGGCATTTTGGACGTCACCATCTTGGTTTTTGGCCGTTGCCATTTTGGTTTTTTTGCAACCAGAAGTGACACCAAAGGGTTGGGCTAAGTACAACCAAATGTTGAACAAGACATTTTTAGGTGACCAAAAATGTTACAATTTACTTTCATGACCTGAAAACACGCTGTGAAAGCGTTAAAGTCTTAAAGACAAAAACACAAATAACTCCCAGACCGGACAATCGCGTGGTATCGAGCTGTCAATCAGAAGGTAGTCACGCACTAAAGCATACACTACTTTATCGTCTATTGTACTCTAAATTGGACCATAATTTACTAAATGAACATATTGAAGAAGACTTGAAGCTGGCAATTGAGACCATAAAGTCATGTTCACTGAGTTAATAAATCAAGTGAGAAGTAGGGTCATTTTCTCATAGACTTCTATACAATCAGACTTCTTTTAGCAACCACAGGAGTCGTTTCCCTGCTGGCTTTTAGAAAGAATGCAAGTTTAAGGCATGTCAGCATTAGCTTCACTTTTGAGAACAAGAGGTTGCCGCCTGCCGCCTCTCTGTTTCTCTGACAAATCCTATTTTGTATTTAAAAAGGTACTTAATTGTTGTGTTCTTATAGTACTGGAAATATAGTTGCTTTCCCCATAATTTCAGTGTTAGGTTAATTAATATTGCATTAAATCAACACACTATACTGTGAGGAGAACTCTAAAATCTTAAATTATGTTTCTCATTCCACTTGAAGCCAAAGTAATTACACTTTCCTAATACAAAACCACAGGATGACTCCCTCTTCTTTTCTCCCTCTTGTAATCCAGACTGCTTTTTTTTGTTTTTACATTTTCCTTGTTGGAAGTTCCTTTCTCCATGTTCAGCTGTATTTCAATAGAAGAAGCAGGTGAGCAGCTCATTATTTTTAGGCTGAAGTAAGTGACCGGCTGTTGACACGCAGAACTGTGTGTCGGACAAAGCAGCCAGTTAGAGGGGAAGTATTGTTCGGGGCAGCCGGCAGAGGAAGCTGGCTCAGACACTTTCAATGAGCACTCCGCCGTCTCACCCAGCTATCTGATTTTCCCTTTCCTGACCATGTCCCTCTGAACTTACTGAGAAATAACCCATCAGCAGAGTTTACTGTTAGCAGTCTTCTGTCCAGTACTAAAATAGATTTTCTTAGACAATAGTTTTCTCAACCCCAAGACTATAAAAAGGCACAATTACCTTTGCTTGGTCACGCCTTGAAAGAGAAAGACGGGCAAGAATGAAAGCTCTTCTGTAGAACACATATAATACAAACACACTTCTTGTATTACTGTACCCGTGAGGACCTTAATTCCTCCATTATTGAAAACATTTGAAGATAATGAGGTAAATAAAGAAATTAGGCCCTCAGAAAAATAGTTCGGCAATAAAAGTAAGTATTAAATTGTTTAAGCTGTTTGGAGAAACCTAATGAATAGTTTATGTTTTTTTGTCTTGTATTTTTACAATGTGGTATTGCTAATTTTACTAGTAAAGGACCTGATCGGCCAAATCATTCATTCAGGTCATTTTGGAATTTACCGACAGATATGGGGGCCAAGATATGTTGAACCAAGTTTTAAACTTATTTTATATTAAAAGGCAAGGCGAGGTGTCCTCACTTAAGGGGATTATTCTGTCTATGTGAGAACGTCTGGTTCTCTTCACAACTATTGAAAAATAACACACACACAAACACTCCCCAAAACCACACACACTCACTCCTTCAAACACCCTGACTGAGCACAAAGACATTTAAGATTTGTGAAGTTACTCAGTAGCTGTAACGATCACACATGTCGTTCAGTCAGAGAGGAAGTAGTCCGGAGGAAAATCAGTGTCGAGAAGTCTCCCCATCCTCCCACACGTCTCGTTTCATTGGCTGAGAGGCGTGATGTCACAGAGTGGACTACCCTATAAAAAGTCACTCTCCCACACAGACGGCAGACCAGCTGAGAGCTCACTTACAGCAAGGAAGACAACTCTGTAACACATTACGTACTTTACAAGTAACTGTCAAACCCTTTGGAAATATCCACCAGCGAGCTGCAAAATATCTCATCATGTGCAGAGGACTTGAATCACTGCCTACCACCTGCCTGGAGAGGTGAGATCCATTTTTCTTGTCTTGGAGGAAAATGTATTATTCCTGTACTTCTAGGCTATGACAGCTGGATTTAAATGTTCATACTAAGTCCTGTTGTAACAATCCTTCTTTATCTTTGCAGGGCAAAGGAGCTGAAAGCTTTGTTTGCAAGTTTACTCCAAAAGTCAGATCACAGCATCACTAGCCAGTCAAAGAAAAATGACAAACTGAGGTAAGACATACATTCAAATTCCCTCTTTAAGATATGTCCGTTAAATCAAAGTGGACCTCTGTAATTTCTAGAACTTTTCCTAATGTTTTTCTGTTGCTGCAGGTTAAACGCGGACGAGCCTTTAAAATGGAAGGAGTCGTTTGACGACTTGTTGTCCAGTCAAAGTAAGAGCGATCCTCAACCTCACACTTGATGCAAACGTTTCACTCATTCAAGATGTTTTTGAGATGTTAACCTACCACTCTCTCCACTCTCTCCTGCTTCTAGATGGACTTTGCCTGTTCAGAGCGTTCCTGCACTCACAGTTCAGTGAGGAAAACATCGCATTCTACTTGGCTTGTGAGGACTACCGGGAAACAAAACCTTCAAAACTGGCCGCCAAAGCCAAGCAAATTTACGACGAGTTCATCGGCTCTGATGCATCACGAGAGGTAAATATAAAAACAGCCTATCTAGACTATTTAGGATGCTCTGTTAATCTGCTGGCTTCCCTTGTCTTGCTATGAGGATCTGATAATCACATCTCTACCTCCTCTGCTCCCCTACAGGTAAATCTTGACCATGTGACCAAAGCCATCACAAAGGAGAACATGGAGCATCCCAACCTGTCCTGTTTCAATCTGGCCCAAGCCAAAATCTACACCCTGATGGAGAAAGACTGCTACCCTCGCTTTTTAAAGTCCCCCACATTCCTGGAGCTCAGCAGAAAGGTCAAGACAGGCTAACAAACTGTACTTAAAAAAAACTCTCCTGCAAGCAGCAGACAGAAAGGGACATAAGCGTACTGACGCACAGCAGAGTCTGGAAAAGTTCACACGGAACAAATACCTCAGTCCACGGAGATTCACGCCCGGTTGTGGTGTTATTTTGGGGACCGGAGGTTGCATACAGATCTGCGTCCAAGCTGGAAGCTGAAGGACACGTGAAGCTTTGAGGACAAGACTGACTCAGACTGTGCTGCAGACGATGTCTGCCTCTGAAAGAGACACCTGTACTGTACCAGACAGGGCTGCATGAATTATAAAATGCAGATAGACAGAAATTAGTTGCTTTCATACGACAAATCTACCGCTGGCTCAATGGCATTAGTGTTTATTTATTTATTATTTATATATTTATTTATTATTATGTGGTGAAAACTGATCAGAATTTCTTTTTTTTTTTTTTATCTGAAGTACTGTATGTAATAATGAATAAAATATGACCAATTTCCAGAGACAAGAGAGTACCGTTTTGTACCATGGAAAACTCCCTACACATACAGAGAGGGGTATGTGGTTAGTGTGGTCAGACAAATGTAGAAGAAAGGAAGAAGAAGAGTTGCTCATGTGTGCCGTTATAGCTGCTAACTAATCTGTGGCCTCAGTGGTTCCACTTCACATGTGGGTGTGTGGATGACTCTTTTTCTCTACAGTTACAGTGAATGGAAGACATGGAGTGACTGTGTGTCAGTTCTTCTGCTTTTATCAACAAAAGAATGTTCATGATGGTGGTGAGAAGGAAAGAGTAGGTCATATTGGGCGGTGTTCAATTAGGAGGTATTGAACTTAGATAGAATGACAGCTTCTGTAATAAATAGATTACTTTATTATTCAGGGGACGCTAGTCGGACAGGTCTCAATAGACAACATCATTTATAAAAGACAACAATTACAATACTAACACACATGCTAAGTTAAAAAAAAAAAATATATATATATACATACATACATACATACATACATACATACATACATACACACACACACACACTAGAAAAAGTAGAGATGTTCCTGATACATGAACTTGGATACCGGCCAATAGCAAGTATATTTGCCGGTATGTATATACGATAAATATGGCGCTACAGCTAGCAGCTGGCTAGCTTAGCACAAACACTGGAAACAGGGGGAAACAGCTAGCGTTAGATGTGCTGGTGGGTTTAGCCGGGCTAGCTGTTTCCAGTTGTTGTGCTAAGCTAAGCTAAGCTAACCAACACATTTACAAACAAGAGAGTGGTATCAATCTTTTTTTTAAGATGATTAATTTGGGCTTTTTTGCCTATATTTGAAAGTGCATCTGTAAAGGGGATGAGCGATGATGCCATGCAGCAAAGGGCCACGGGTTGGACTCGAACCTGGGCTGCTGCGGTTAGGACTTAGCCTTAGTTAAGTTAGGGCAGAAGTGCAAGGCAGTGAAATTCTATTGATGCGCATATCCAAAATACAAGATCATATTGCTGGGAAGCATCGGAGTGTGCATGGCCGGTTTCCATGAAGACACAGGCAGGTTTGTTTACCTAGCCACAGCTCACAGCCTGAGAGTCACAGCAGCCTCCCCTCCTTTTTGTAAATCAGCCCCTTCCCTCCATTCTCCTGCCGTCTAATATGACCACCTCCTCACCGCTCTCCCCCTCCTACGCTCTCCTACAGCCGACTTCTGTTCAAACACTCAGGCAAGGAGGCCTTGTTCAGGCAAGGATGAAGTCATTAACACCGCTCATTACACTCTTGGATAATGACAGAGGTTATCTTTCCACTCCATCCGTCATTCTCTCTGTCACTTTCGACCAGTAGTGATGTGTAATGAGGCCTCTACTGGACATACAGTACACTAATTGGAATTCATTGAAGAAACACTGATTTGTTTTTTTCGCTCAGCAGATGGACTTGACTTATAATTGTCACTTATAATCTTTGCTGTACCAGCTGTTGTTACACACATATTGTTGATACAAGTTTGCTTTTCACTTTGACTCCAGCAGTCTCTTTGGGCAGATGTTCACGATTCATGTCTAATTATATCTCCCAAACATCAGAATATACATTGGAAAAGAAAAGAGGCATGTGGAGACCTGACCAGGTGCGGCTGCAGGAGGGTGGCCAGGGCCTGTTTTGTTTCCATGTAACTTTATATTGCGTTATCATGAAGGCGTAGTCTAGACGTTTTTGAGATGAATAAAAACACAGATAACATAAAAATCCGAGAGCGACAGAGAAGGAGAGAAAAAAAGATTGAGATTCTTGTTAAAGCCTGGAGGAAAATAGGTTCACTTTGGCGTGGATCAACTTGGATCAACATAAAAAAACAGTACCAAAAAGACATCCGATTGTATGTAAGTTTAACTTGATTCATGACCCCAGTAAACATGGTGAACGTGAGTTTATGGTCTCAATCAATGGTTTCAAGTCTTCTTCAACACAGCATGATGTTCATTTAGTAAATCATGGTCCCAATTAGAGTAAAATAGGCCGTTAAGCAGGGTTTGCTTCAGGGTGTGGCTAACTTTTGATTGAAAGGTCGCTACCAGAGTCGAATACAGCGTCTCTACCCCGGCATCACTCCTCCTCAGTCCAAATATGGTCACTGCCTAGACTGGTTGCAAAAAACCAAGATGGCAACGGCCAAAGCCCAAGATAGCGAACCTGAGGCTTCAAAGCCGTAGTCCACAAACCAATGTTTGACACAACGACTACGTACACGTCCGTGTACATAGAAGAAAATTTATCTATTGTGAAGCTGAGCTGTGCATTGATGTGTCATGTGTGTAACCGCATACAGGTGGATGGAGAAAAGAACTTTGAAATGAATAAATTACTGGTGAATCATCTTTAATTTAATGCCAGTCAGAGCGTGACTGCACTTTTAGCTCATTTCCTGTGCTTTGCTGCCTTTTTCATTACTTTTCTCAGCTATGAGACGTTATACAAGATGTTTTATCTGTTTGTCAAATACTAGAAAAGCGTACCATCTAAATATTAGCTATCCATCGTCTTCATTCTTTTTTTCAATCCTAACACACATGCAGTCAGCAGTGGAAGAAATAATGTTCATACAGTAAAAGAAACCCTAAGGCTTTTACTCACCGGGGGCGTGACAAATAAACAACATGAAAATGCTAAATATTTGCCTGTGAATATTATTTGTCTGGGGCTTTTATTGTGAAAGATAAGAACGGAGGGAGGTGATCTGGTGCGCGCTGCCTTTGTCAAGGTTGAATGGAGTAATTAAGTTTGCTGTCTTGGTTCGGACTACAGAGCCTCTGTTGTTGTTTCATAAATATAGACACGTGTCAACACTTCTTACTTAGCTTGATTAGTTGATGCCTATATTTGTGCTACGAGAGCTCAGAAAAATCAATGTTCTGAAAAAAGTATGCCACTTTTCACTGAGTAATATTCACCTTCTGTGTGAGAGTATTCATGAATAAACAGTTAAAAGAAATTTGATTGTAAAAAACGCACCCGTGTGTATAAAAGCCTTCACATGTATAAGGAGGAGGACTCAGGACTCAAAGCGTTCCAAACAAAGATCATGAATTATCTTTATGACAAACTCCCATTAGTAGGTGAAGAATGAACATAACGTCTCTGTGATTGTATTCATTTAAGGGTTTTTTGTTATATATGAATAATACATAGGTGATGACATTAAGGACCACACAGTTAAAATTTAAAATGATGTCCAAACACTATTGACAAACATGAGGAATGGATACACCAGTAACCCACCAAGACATTATCAAGATATGAGCAGAGATTCATCTATCTGGGGGGGAAACAGTCCCATAAAGGGAATATGCTAAGCTGATAAAAACAAAATGTATGCGTGGAATATAGAGTGGGAGACATGTCCATTTCCAGGTTCCATTAAATCAACTTTGACAACACTGGTTGTCTTCAGTGTTTTCCACTGTTGACTTTCAGTAAATCTCTTTAGTCATTTTAACAGATAATCACAAATTAAGATAAATAAACTGGAATTTTAATTTGTTTTACTTTTAAATGAACATCTTGGAAATCTACAAAACTGGAGCTCACCTTAACTATTTTTAACTGCTGGAGTTCCTTCTGGAAAAAGACAAAGTAACTATCTGCCAAGTCAAACTATCAAAAAAGGAGTCACGGCATGCTTTTGATAACCACTCAAAGTAACACAGAACTTAGTATTGTAATGGAAACCTGATGAATAAAACTTATCAGGAACATACGAAACACTTCTATGTGAATGTTTTTCCAAAATTCTGTTTTGCTGTAAGGCTGCATTTTTAAACCTAAAACTGGATATAAATCCTTAACTTTACATAAATCTAAATCCTTGACTCAAGTCCAACAAGGGACCTGTGTTGCATATCATTTCTCCTCTTTCTTTCTCCTTTCATGACAGAATTGATGTTGCTTCTCACCTTTAAATAAAGTCTCTGTCCAACTTATTATACTAATGTAAAAAAACAAATACAACAACCTGGCGTTGACTGAACCCTCTCTCTCTATTCTCTACTGAGAATACATTAATTCACTATATTTCTACATAGTGAATAGTTGTTTGCTGCTATTTTAATGATCAAATTTAGCACCTTTAAAAGTTCATTGCTCTGTAAACAAGTGGACTTGCATTATTATGCTATTATATTATCATTATATCAGACATAAAATGGTCTTAAAATGACAATAATGTTTATTGCAATTATTTCTTGGACAATATATCGTCCCAGAAATATACAAAAGTAGTTATCGTGACAGGTCTGCAGACGCAAAACAACTCAAGACGATAACAAAATGACTGACTATACTGCCCAATCAATTTCTGTGACAGACTGGGTTTTACTGTGATGTCTTTATTCATTTGTTTGAAGTCAGACGTATAATCTCCATTTTCAAGTTTTAACTATATTCCAAATAGCCGTACTGTGTTTTACACTACAAAAAAAAAGATCTTTTGTAAACATTCAGGATCATCAAGTTGTACAGTCCATAGTGTAAACACAGGCACGTCTCACACCTGGATGAACTGGCATGTTTTTCATACATGAGAGTTTCTGAAGCACGGATCGGTTTCAGTGCTTTGGATGAAGGTCCACAATGTGGAGCTCTGTGGAACGGTGGATCTGGGCACCTACTTCACTGGCAGAAATGACTCAGCGTTCCTGATTTAAATACATATTTGTGGTGCGAGTGGTGATTAATAGTGTTGCCAACGGTGCTTGAACTTGGAAGCAAGGCGTAAAAACAAAGAGCTGCAGGCATGGTTACCGGGTTGCCAAGGGAACAAACCCAGCACAGCTGAGTGGTCCCATCCACTCTAAAAAGAAAAACTCAACTGTCAACAAGAGCTTGGACTCATTTTCATTTACTTTGGATGGTAAATTAAAAAGTAAATAGGCTGTTACCACAAATACGCTCTTTTGTGTCCGCTTGCTGAAAATAGCATCTTGTCAGGTCTCAAAAACACTTCAAAACACTGGAATGAGACATGAGAATAGAGCAACATCTGGTCTGCATTAACTCATGATGCCATATGAAGAGCCATGCACGGCACATAATGATGACTCACCTCTGTGAGGTAAAGTCACATATGTTTGCTCTTATTTTAAATTTCTAGGAAAAAATGATGAGGAGCCTGAGGAGACGTAGTTTGAATTTTCTCAGTAGACATCCTCGATTGGTGCTCTCTGGTTTCTACTACAGTTCAGAGACATGCAAATCAGATGGACCGAAACGGACTGCCAGCTTAACCAAAGGTATGGAGGAGGATTGTTGTCTTTCCAGGGTGTTTCCCCCTCTTGAAGTACACTCATATCGGCTGATTTAAAAAGGTTATAAAGGCAGTTTTATACAAAAAATAAATAAAACACAAAGAAAGTGCACTAAGGATGAGTTGAAGTATGTCTTTGTGAGAGTGTGACCCATATGAAACACACTGTGGTGTTAACTGTGATCAGATGTTCCTTCTTTGTAATTAATTTGAGAACATTCTGCTGATAGAGATTTCAAGAAACTTCCTCGTGAAGTTCATGTCAAAGCCCCATCTTCCCAGGGAAATCAGCTGACGAGACGTTTCTAGTCACAAGACCACAAACCTCTGAAGTGACCTCTGCCACATTAATATGCATGCTTTAAGGTGAGTAAATCTTCCACTGATATGACAGTTTAATGCAAAAAAAAGCACTTCCCAGCATGTATTTGTCTGTTCCGTTTACTATTTCTTTACCTATTAGTAGGATGCATTTGACTTGAGTCAATGTTGAGAACGCTTAAAAGTTTTACAGTCATATAACATTATGTTGGACAACTCCAGACATTAATCAAACCCTAATGGAGTGATACAGCTAAAAGCATTAGGATCCCAAGCAGATTAGTTAAGTGGGAATTTAAACAGGACTGAAGAGTTGAGAACGGCCGCAAAGTAAATGTGCAAACAGTCAAACTGAGGCATGTTGATATTTTGGGAAATACGCTTAATCTCTCTGTTGTCCGTACGTAAATATGAGGCTAAAGCCAAGAGACGGTTAGTGTAGCTTTAGGGCTGTACCCAAATCAGAGGTTTTTGATTCAAATCAAATTTGGCTAATTCATTTTTTTATACAGATTATCTGGCAATTAGAAAAACCATTGGCGTGAGATTTAGTGATGGTTCAGACCACATTCGCAGCATTACATTATCTTCCTCAACTTGAGGAATTTAGATTCTCCTAGGGTCACTGTCGGATGATTTGACTCATTGACTTTCAGACGGGCAGTTCTACTTAGCTCAGCATAAACAGGACCTTTGTTCAAAGGTAACAAAATCCACCTATCAGCACCTCTAAAGCTCACTAATTAACCCACTGTATAGAGACACACCAATGGATCGGCTGCCAGTCGAAACTGGCAGGTTTTCAGCTCATCGGCCGTGACCGGTGACTGGCCGGTGAGTCTCGTACTTTTTTGCAGGGCATATTTACATATATTTTTTGTTTTCATCTAGCAGCATGCCTCTATGATTGGCAATGTCAGTCAGTTGGTCTGCAACTTTGGTCCAGACTGAATTATCTTAAGAATTATCAGATGGACTGACATGGAATTTGCATTCATGGTCCACAGAGGATGAAGCATACGGACTTTGGTGATCCCCTGACCTTTTCTTTAGCGCCACCACGGGTTTGACATGCGTGGTTCTGAGTGAAACGTCTCGACAACTACTGGATGGATTGCTGTGAAATTTCGTACGCACATTCAGACTTCCATACAATCAGGAGTCTCCCCCTGCTGGCTATTAGAACGAATGCAAATTCATGGCACTTAAGCATTGGCTTTGATTTTCAGACCCAGAGGTTGCTGCCTGATGCTCTTTCATGTCTCACTGTGACATGAAGCCACTAAACTACAGCCTTACTTAGCCACTAGTGGCTGTAGACTATTAGCCTTTTTAAAATAAAATCAACCCTTCAGATTTTAACAGAGGTTAATGTGACAAAAGACAAAATTGTGAAGCACCAAAAATGTGATTTGTTCACTTTAGAATCATTAATATGGAGTTAGGGACAGGAAAGGGTGTGTTGCAACATGACTGGGCTTGTATTCATGCTGTATTTTTTGAGAGAGAAACAAGAAGATGCACCTTCATTGGGCGCTCACAACCAAATCAACAGCAGGTGAGTGATTTAAAACTCACTTGGACACAAGAAGCTACCACTCTTCTCCATAGAAGTGCTGCATCACACATGAAACCAAATTAAGTGTCAACAAGTGATAGCCGAGTCACCAGCGATTGTAGCGGCATCGTAGATCGTACATCACTCAAGCTGCAGGAAGAGGATGCAGCAAAGCGAGACGTCAGTTACTTGAAAGGAGCCAAACACAGTGTTTCTGTTCTGTCAATGTGTGAATTCGGAGTACATTTTGTCCCAAGAAAAAAAGAAAGAAAACAAGAGGCCATATGCTTGTATCCCAAAAAATACAAAGTGATGGAGGTGATTTTCTGA
This sequence comes from Anarrhichthys ocellatus, assembly GCF_004355925.1. Taxonomy (NCBI): domain Eukaryota; kingdom Metazoa; phylum Chordata; class Actinopteri; order Perciformes; family Anarhichadidae; genus Anarrhichthys; species Anarrhichthys ocellatus. The sequence continues at coordinate 8,396,486 of NW_022280045.1, forward strand.
AGTGACAGAGCACTCTGTTCATTTGGAGCTTAATGGCGTCTCTCTGGGCTTTACACTGAGGTGGAGAGTACAACAATCACACTGAGCGGTTCCTGACACAGGTTAACGAAAGAAGAGCAGCACAAAATGATAAAGAAGGACAAAGAGAACGAAAAGGAGCACACCAAGTACATAAAAGTGGGTGTTTGACTTTGTCTCCTCTTGTTGGTATTTTGCTGTTGTCCTGTAAAATTCAAAAGAGCTCTGTTGCCACCTGCTGGAGAGATGACTGAAGCTTGATCAGAAAACAGGAAAAAAGTGTGAGAGGAACAAGTGAGAGGAACACAAAGGCGAAGGTTTCCTGAACAAAACGTATTTTCTACAGTCTGTGGGTGAAACACTCCCGTACCTCAACACAGAAAATGAACCGTACATGCCAAGTGTATACAGCTAGAGTGATTATTAAAGAAGACACTGGTCAATGTGAAAGACTTTGTTAGACTGCTATAATCATAAAATCACCAGTTCCCCTCAGATCTACAGGGCTTTTTTAGCATCTTTCAATTCACCGTTTTGGTTTTAAGGTCCACAGATTTACTGTTCTGCTTTTAACAGCCTCTTATCTAGCAGGCAGCTGTTTTAACCAATAAGACCTCAACACCTCACCTACGCTACCTAAACAACACCAAACAGCAGACAAATACTGTTAGCAACTAGCGGTTGAACATAGTGGAGCATTTAGCATCTACAGAGCCAGATATTGCCCTCAGGAGTTGACGGAGAGCTGGAGGGGAGTAAATATTAGACTTAAATTCATCAGGTGGAAGTAAACACAACTTCAAATGAATGCCAATGTTGCTCCATATCTGCTGGATTTGGGAACAGGCAACTGTGTCCGGCTGCTGTTTGGTGCTGAGCGGGTTTGGTGTATATTTGGGTTTGTTTCGGCTTTCTTTATTGCAAACAGCTGCCTGCTGTGCCTGAAAACAACACTTTGAAAGCAGGGAGGAGGAACCAAAGGCGTACATGTAGATTGCGGGTCCGACAGCTAAACAATGAGCTGAAACTCACAAAAAAAAGCACTGTGAAATCAAGGGAAGCTGCAGATCCTTGTGATGATTCTCAGTGGCTTCATCACTACGAGCAACACCGTTCACTTTGTGACATTGTTTTCACATTGTCATTTGATACTTTTATTATTAGTAAAATGATGGCAAGGCCTATAGCTGCTTTAAAATATGATAACATGTCTTCAAATTCAACTTTCCCCTAAATCTATGCCCATTCTGCAAATTATATCTTGTTTTTATCTGGGGTACTAGGTAGTTTTCTTCACATGTAAGAAGTTGCTGCATTGTTTCACCCCTTATAATGGATCCGAGTGTGCCTTTATATGGTGAAGCTTCACCAGGTCAACGTCATGAGTTACACTGTGTCAGCTAATTACAGCAGCATTATGCTTCTTGCATTATTTTGTCTGAAAAACTTTTTCAGACTTCTGCCGAGTTTCTGTTAATAAACAAACGGCTACATTAAACCTCATATTGCAGGAGAGAACCAGGAGCCCTTCAAGGACCCCTGGGGGCTCCGGGAATCCACTGGGAGCGAGTGATGTGGGGAATTGTTTGTTCCCTGTGATGCCACTAGATGTCCTAAAACCAAACACCAGCTGTAGCTGCTCATAGAGTATTTACAAGCAGTCCGTCTCCATCTGTTCACACCCAGTTTAATGGATAACAAGAGCCTACCGCTTCTGAATATTGATGGTTCACTCTGATGAATTAGCGCTTATTGATGCCGCGGTGCTTCGAGGAAAAAGCAATCATGTGTTGAGATCTGTGCGTCATCGGGACCCCCGGCGGCGGCGGCGTGTACGGCTTCTCCGTCGAGTCTCAGACCGGGAGGGAGCGGGTCAGTCGGTGCACTTAACGATCAACGATCAGCGCGTTAATTGAACCCCGTCGACCGACCCATCCGTTGGCGACCGGAGCGCCTCAACCTGGATGACCTCCGGTTTGACGGAGGGAGCAGCGCCGGAGGAGATGCGCATATCTGCAGGTACTCTAGCGCGGTCGTAAAACGGGAGTCCGGAGCAAGTCAGCCAACATTAAAGCGATGCCAGGGGTAACCAAGTACAATTTAGTGGATGACGCGCACGATTTGAGGATCCCCATGCACAACGACGAGGTGTTTAAGCATGGGGTCTGCTTCGAGGCAAAGGTAAGGACCCTCTGCAACAGATACTTTCTGGGTGGCAGTATGGGAGCGGTGGGTTGTTACTGTATGTGTCAAACGTTCAAATGAGGGCTGTTCATGTCACCGCTACTGTAACAACAACCACTATATATTGTATTTCATATGGGTTTATGTTGAGGGTGTATATTGACCTTACAATACTTTACATTTGTGTCCACTTTGCATGACTTTGAAATGTTTGAGATTGAATCATTTTGCCTCACCTGCATAGAGAAGTGTTGCTTTAACTGATAACTTGATGAATGCTGATGAATTTGTTTCCGTTATGTCGTTTTTGACAAACTTTTGATGAGTGTGGAAGAATCCTACATTTTACATTTCATTTGGCTTCTGGCACCCAGCAGAATGTAATGTTATAGAGCTGCAACATTTTCTCAATTGATAATCGAGTAATTGTCGACAAAGCATCAGAAAACTGTGGGAAATGCACATCACATTAAGCCCAAGGTGATGGTATCAAATGTCTTGATTTGTCCGACCAACAATTTTCATTTTGAGAGGCTGACGCCATCAAATATTTGATACCCTTCATGGAAAATTGATCAAAAAAGTAAATTTTCTGTGGATCGGCTGATCGACTAATCGTTGCAGCTCTGGCATGTAATGATTTCCTCATGCAGGAATATTTCCCAAAATGTCTGAAAAAGCTGTCGAAACTACAATAGCAATCAACACTCTGCCAGCCCAGCACTGCATGTAATCCATTCATTCCCTCAAACTGTCAATCTTTAAACCGTTCTCTTACATTTCGCAGTACATTGGCAGTTCAGAGGTCGGTCGCCCCAGCAGCCGAATGGAGATAGTCGCTGCAATGAGGAGAATCAGAGTAAGAAACTTTAAATGTGTGACCTCCCTGCACCAGACAGCTGAACTTGACTCATAGTGGCAACAGCAGTCTAAACACATTAACTGTCAGTCATTGATGCAGGTGCATGAACATTTACTCTTCCTCTCCTGTGTGTCATGTCTCACCTTGTGCACGGTGCTCAGAGGGTCCTCACTCGCCTCAACATCCTCTATACACACACACACAAATCACTAGTCTGCGTAACACACTCGGCAGATTCAGTGGCTTGTCAGCAGCAGTTTAAATCACGGCAACGATTCATAGGACAGCTCAGATTTTATGGCTGAGGAGAGATACAGCGTGCAGGTTTATATATATATGATACCATCTGAAAAAACGTCCGTTCTGGAGGCCGTCTTTAGACCAGACAAGGCCACAGGAAACACTGCAATGCCTTGTCATTTACACATCACTGCAGTGTTACAGTGAAGCGCAGGGAGGAGAGGATTTAGCTGCTTGTCAGCTGTTGGATCTAATCTAAGGACCAAGTCAGTCGGAGGTCGGCCACATCGCCAGCTACATCCAGGACGTAATCCTGATCCCTCATGTACAGTGCAGTATAATGGCCATTTGATTGTGCTGGCAAAGATTTAGTGATGCTGTTTGAATTTCCTCGCTTCGCATATGCTTCAGGAATCTCAACGATTTCAGATTTTCACAATTTTTCTCATAATGCATTATGAAAGAGCTCTTGATAGAGCAGCTCAAATGGGAAAATAAATGTACCCACACAATGCACAAGGTAATCCGAGGGCTGCTGAAAACTTTGATGGACAAAACTATATGTAATGCACCTTTTTTCATCTGTCCCTAAACTCATTTTAATTGAATGTCTTATGTTATCATGATTTCATCTGAAGACAAAATGCTTTTCTGCAAAGCTGTAAAGTAAAACATAATAAATGGAAGGAGACAAAAAAAATAGAAGAAAAGAAAATGCATTAAAAGACAAATGAATGCAAAATAAACAGCGTGGTGTTAGACGTGGGCAAGATTAAAGATGATAGCGTAAAAGCAAGTGTGTAAAAGAGTCGGGGGCTCTTTTGTGAGTGCGGTAATGGCGCAGCAATTAAGAGCCTCTCCTTGTGGGGAGACGGGTTCTGAATATTCAAAAGCTGACTCGTCCTTAAAGCACTCACAGTGGCTTAGAGATAAGGCGATATGAGGCGAGTTGGCACAACCTGTGGAGCATTAGTTATGCTTGGTGGCTGATGTGCCTGAAAATTGTATCTACATAAACACTTCCTGTGTTCCACTTCATCTCCGTTCGACAGCAGTGCGTGTGGAGATGGATGGTCCTCTCGTCCCAGTTTACATGTGGTTGCATTGGCCTGGATAACACACACACACACACACACACACACACACACACACACACACACACA
>NW_022280045.1:8400962-8416841 GCF_004355925.1 Anarrhichthys ocellatus
ACACACACACACACACACACACACACACACACACACACACACACACATTGTGGGAGTTGTGTCCTTCACCTGAGCCTCAGAGGAAACCTCACACACAACAATAAGGCTGATGAACTAGATAAGAGCGTGTGACAAGGAATGAGGGCCCATTGAATCTTCTAATGAGGTGAATTTTCTGCAGCATGTGACACAGGTCACACAGGCTTATAGATAAACTGCACCAGATTCATCAGGGCTTAAATCCACAGATACGACTTGCTATGTTGGCAACAACAACAATCCCTTTTCTTCACTTCCCGTGAGATGTCTTTTATTATGAAATGTCAATACAAGAGTGCGAGGACAGTTCCAATCCTGCTGAAAAATAAAAGACAGCGTCAGGTTGTTATTTTTACACAAACCCAAGAAAAGATGACAGAGAATATCCAAGTCTGTCAGGCAGAGCGGTTCGTTCGCCCAAAAAGATTTCGCAGAACTCCATCTGATCAATTAATCATCTGATGTTGGATGTTGCGTTTTCAAAGCGCGGCGCGTTATTTCACATGAATCCTGGTTGTTCTTAGATCTCTGGGCCCTGATATTTGGAGTCTGAGCCTGCAGTGTCGGCAGAGGGTACAGGCTCTAGCATTAATCACGGAGAGGGATGAAAGTGTCCCACACATGTCTGCCTCCCTCTGGGAAGTCTGACTTTGAAAGCTTAAACAGCTCCCAGAAGCAGAAACTGACAGTGTTTACTCAATCTCATATTTACCCTAAGAGGAAAATTGTCAAAAATATATTCCTGTCTGCATGATCCATTCCCTCTGTTCACACATTTCATTTATCTTGTGTAAAGGGCTCCATCTTAGCGGGCTCATATGGTATTTAACGCCAGTCACACCTTGCATAATAATCGGTTTGCTTTGAATGAACTTTAGAATTCGGTTAATTTAAATATTTTTTTTCCACAGTATGAATTCAAACTGAAGAACATAAAGAAAAAGAAGGTCAACATTGTCATATCTACTGATTGTGTCCAAGTGATTTTGCGCAAAAAGAGGAAGGTTAGTCCTGTGAAATGCAACTTTATTTGAATTACATCTTTTTGTCTTTTCACCACCTTTGTCACTGTTAACCAACATGTTTCTTTGTGTTGCAACAGAGAAAAGGATGGTCATGGGACGATAATACGATCTTAGTGACACAGGATCCCATCTACAGGTAGGTTTTAAATGAAAAACAAAGACACCAAATAACAAACTATATTAAAAATCGTGTATCGTCTTCTTTTTGACAGGATCTTCTATGTCTCACATGATGCCCAAGACTTGAAGATCTTCAGTTACATAGCGAGAGAAGGACAGAGCAACATTTTCCGCTGCAATGTGTTCAAGTCAAAGAGGAAAGTAAGTTTGCTCATGCTTAAGTCTCGTGATATTCTATATTTGTATTACTGTCAACAGCACGTGTCACTCGCTACCCGATCCGTACTGTGCATGTGCAACTCTTGACAGAGATGATAAAGAAGCGGGACGGCCCACTCGTTAGCTGCTTATTAGCTCCGGGGGAAAAAACATTGCTGCATCCGAAATCGTTGATGGAAGTAGATTGTGTTTTTAAAGGAATTGGTATTCATTCCTTCTTAGATTTATTAATTTAAGTCAAACATAATAAAAGAAAGTTCTATGGCATTTATTCTTTTTATGTGTTTGCATTTGTCAAAGGATTTAACCTGAGCCCAGCCATACAACAATGATAGCAATCATATCACATCCATACAGGGTTAGCAGTATACAGTTGTTAAAAAATGCCGGTAGCTTAATATTTACCACACAGACACGTGGAGGGTATCAATCTTCTCATCTCACTCTCGGCACGAAATCATAAGCATGTTTCCCATAAAAGAGAGAGCAACAGGTCAGGCTGCGGAGGTTGCAAATTTTCAAGTGACGTCAAACGCATTGTTGGTTTTGGTATTTTGAGCTAAAATGCTTATGAATCTCCACATATCTGCATACCAAGCAGGGACATTTCTTTCCTCCGTGACAAAGACAGAGCATCAGTGAGGTTGACTCCCATCCCTTCACCATGGATACCAGTCCGACAGTGACTTAGTGAAGCTGAATACTAATCATCCTGGTGGGAAGAGAAAAGAAGAGGGGCTATTTCACTCAGCGCTTTCAGACATTTTCACCACCGCTGAACCGACACCCACCACAACGTCAGGGACACACGGCAAGTTGTGCCCGAGTATCTCCCCGGGGCCGCGGAGCCTTATCTCGGTGTTGCAGACCAAGCATGTGTGCTGAGTAGGAGGAGATGGACCAGCTGATAAGAGATTTGATTTATTTTCATCACGGCATGTTGCGGCCCAACGGGGCTTAGATGTCAGCTCAGTGCACAAACAGAGCCGTTTGTGTTTGGCCTTGGGAGGGCTGGTAGTTTAACCTGACAAGAAGAAATCCATGGAGGGAAATGTAATTTCATAAATCGTTTTTATCACTTTATTCCTGTGTTATTATTAAATGTTTTTGCTATTTCACTTGATTGAACTGCCTTCAGGCTCGAGTTACCTTGACATATTGACTGAATGTCTCGAGGCAGGATCATTCTCCAGAGGACAATACATTCATTGCAAGTCTCGCTTCTGCCACTGTTCAATATAGAAAACTCATCTTTCGTGAGATTGGGGAAGGACATGGACTGAATATTACAGCTTTATAAGTGCTGCTGTCTCAAAGGCCACATTGAATTTTCTTGCCTGTGTGCCTCATTTAAGCCAGTACAAAAATATATAGATTGTATTATATACAATAAAGACAAGACTGCAACTGACGATTATTTTCTTTATTGATTAATAGTCACAATGCCCTAAACTCCAAGGTGACGTCTTCAAATCACTCGAACTAATGTTTGATGTTATTCAATCATCGAAGTAGTAAGCTGATTTATTTTCTGTTCCACAACACAAGTAAAACAAACATCAAAATGCAGTGAGAAAAAAGCAATACATTTTGATGGGAAATGTGGCTTTTGTGTAATTTAAAGTAAGAGTTTACAATTTTTTTTAAGTTATTGCCAGTTGAACTGTCCCTGATCGATGACCTGATGATGCTGACACACCTACTGAGCCTCCAGCAATAACAACAAACTCAATCTTCACTCCCTCTCCATTCAAAGTCACTTGCCTCTGAAATAGACCAATCCATCACTATGACAGCAGAATGTATGCAAAGCAGATAGACAAGGACAATGTGCTCGTAACATCTTCTGACTTAAATTTAGTCCCAATCTCCCCACCCTCTGTCTTCATTTTGCCCCCACATTATCCATTTCTTCCTGCTACTATTTTTCTTTTTTTCTCCCTCTGGGCGTGTGCACACACACACACACACACAAGTTCATCTATCCATTTCCTGTGTAGCACTTCTGGCACTCTATTTTCTCCCCTACTGTGCCCGTTCATTTTTGCATCCTCCCTTACTTTGCTCCTGCTGCTTCTGCTCCCCCCGCCCCTGCTTTCAACACTCCAACACACTTTTTCTCTGTGTTCTCCCTTTACAGTCGCAGGCCATGAGGATCGTGCGGACGGTGGGGCAGGCGTTCGATGTGTGTCACCAGCTGACCCTGCAGCAGAAAAGCGATGACCAGGAGGATGAGGAGGGGAAGGTGGAGGAATCCGAGGCAGTGCCAGGTGACTCACAAATCTCCTTCTACCTCCCGTCTCTGTCTCTCTTTCTTGTTCTCCTTCAGTCTCAGGGACAAACACAAGCTCTTTTCATCTCCTCACGCAGCAACACACAAACTCCCAAGGCCTTCTCTTCGTCTCCATCTCTTGCTTTCTCTCCATCACAAACTAAAGCCCTGAGCGCCTGCACAAACATGCAGTGGCAACTGAGCACACCTAGAGAAAAGATGTCACTGCCGATATTTTTCCAGCAGCTTGCCCTGCTGCAGCTGCAGATGTGTGTCGGTGAGTCGGGCGATCCATTGATCAAAGACCTTGCTTGTGTGTGGGCTTCTGCCAGCTCTTCGCCCGCTGCTGTGGCTGTCGCCGCCTCTAGATATGTTGCAAACCACAAAGCCGGTCAAAGAAAAAGCTGTGTGCCAGTTCTTCTATATATGTATATCTGGTCTCTCCGCAGTAAAGAAGAGGTTTGCATTGTCAGAAGAGACCGACCTTGAAGCCACTACAGAGGAGAGCATTGAGTGCGTCTCCTCATCCGACCTGGAGAAGAGCAAAAAGGACGAGGCCCTCGGTAACAATGAGAAGGTAGAGTACAGAAGTCCTTTGAAATCCTTTCAGTGTCGCTCATACAAAGCCCCGCTATTTTCTCGCTCTATTAAAAACAGGAGGTTTTGTAAAGAGATGAAAACCACCCTGCAATGTATAATTGATTGATCCTTATGGCTGCACACAGCCGCTAAAATACATGGCTGCAACAAACACATTCTTATTCCCAATTATCATTATCAAGCTCCCATTTATACTCTCAATGAATCGTTAAGTCTAGACATGTAGAAAGATGACCCTCATAATATCCCAAAACTTTTTAAAATCACTTGTTTTGTGCGACCAACAGTCCACGAGCCAAAGTCTTCCATTTTTTTTCATCATAAGGAATACTATACTGTAAAATTCTAAATAAAAACAGCAACATATGTCCCATATGTAAAATACTAAATAACTGGAGTCTCCCTTTAAATGATCAATCAATTACATGTCTGTAGATTAAATAATTAATCGACTAGTTGTCTCAGCTGTCCTGCTACTGAACTGCCTAATTGAAGCCCCCCTCTTCCACCCAGACACGACACAAACAAGTCAATAGATCAGTCTCTTAGTCCCTGCTGCTTTTACATAAATTCATTCCTTCAGAGGAAACATCTGAGAATAAACAGAGTGTATTTTTGACTGATCGGCCAATATTCTGGAACATTTCTGATCTATAAAGTCAGAAATGTCCTGGTAATAATTAATTCTGGGAGGTTTGCAGCTCACAGGGTGTCATGATGAATGTTTGGCATCACAAGGAGTCGTATGAAGATGAGCAAATGCCACTGAGGGACGTAGAGCGAGCAACGGCGTCTTTAAGGCTCGTTTGTGAAGAAGTGCTCCAAGAAGCTCTCACTGATGTGATCGTATGGTTTATTAATTAAAACATAGCAATAAGGCTTTCTAGCGCCGCTCCGCTAACCCCGAGATGTTGAACAAGCCGCTATCTGCAGGCTCATTTTCAAACCGAGTCTCTGTGGCGCTGTCAGCTTTATAGTTTTGTGGTGGAGGTTTAGATTGATGGATATTGCGACTAATTAATTGGTTACCCGAGAACAAGAAAAATTGCTTTATTATTGAATTATATAAATATTGAAGCTATCATATAATTCTGCCACAGTCTAACAGCAGCATGTCATATGTCAAGATCTCATATGCATTTTAATCCATCCCCCGTGTGTAATCTGAAGGTCAAGTGTCCTCACAGTCGAGCATTAATGACAACTGAATCCACCATATTGATCTCACATCTCAGATCAAACAGAGACAGGTCGTGTCATTCAGGGCTGCTCTTCTCACAGCAGCACTCTAACATAATTGTGTGAGTCATGATACCTGTCCAGGCAGGAGCCCATCCAGTCAATCTGTAGATCTAGTTATAGATGCAATCCTCATGAACACACCATCTCCACAATTAGATAAAATGATGCTACTCATACACCAGAGATTACTTTGACATGATGAGAGCTAAATGTACAGTAGGACTGATTTGTCGTGCTTGTGTTGTGGATCCTCAATCAAAGTGCCCAGCTCTTAAAATGTATAAGGAGTAAATAAATAGTACGTAAATATTGTAGATATCAACTTATACTCATCAGATAGCCTGAATGCGAAATAAGGCAATGGTTTACTAACAGATTAGGCAAATCAACTTAAAGAAGTGTGACTTTTGTGCTTACAGCTTGTTTCCACTGCCCTTCAGATTGTACAATGGCAGCAGAAATTATTTAAAGGACTGAAACATCCGTAAATGTCATGCTTTGGTGTCAGCAGGGACGGGAAAGGTACTGGAATACTTTACTCAAGTAAAAGTGACATCTCTTTCAAAGACATTTTATTCAAATAAAAGTAGAATGTATGCTACAATGAGTAAACGATATGCTTTAAGGGGGGTAAGAACAGCTATATATATATATATATACATATTAAAGAAGGCTATTATGCGACATAATAGAGTGCATTAACATTTAATTTGACATCGCACCGCAGAGCCCTTAATGGCTTTAGTCCACAGACACATCGCAGCCTGTGCACACAATTGATTATCGATTATACAACCGCCTTCCACAGTGTAGCATGAACCAGAAAAGAGACAAACCTCAGACAATTAAACGAGGTATGAACGACAATAAATAACAATGGACACCACGGCGGGGGCAAAAATAAACATTAGCCTGACCCACATAAATGAAACAATCTGACAATTCTTGCAGACAACAGCAGAGTAAAAACATCACCAAACCAAACATGTCACTCAGCGCGTAATGCGCACACGGGCACGCACGCACAACTGCATTGCCTAGCAACGTGGACGTTTTATATCCATGGTAACCGATGTTACAGCGAGTTCGTTGTACTCACCAGTCCTCCTCAATCTGCTGCAGGTTCAACGTCTCTGCTCCTTCTTTCACAATCCATAATGTATCCAGTCCACTCGGTCTCTCTGGTCCCACTGCGCGCCCTTAAAGTTTGTGAAACACGTGGAGCTTAATTAAGCTCTGCAGTCACTTAAACGTGGTGAAAAACAGCAGAAAGCCCTCGAACCCCTGACCGAAAGAAAACGTTGCTCCGTGAACGCAGAAAGCAATCACGATGGACGAGGTGCCATGAGCGCGTTAGTGATTAGCATGTTCCCCAGCATGCACCTGTTCGGTGTGTTTGACTTGGACAGCTCAGCTGCTGACACAACCTTTTTTTTTTTTGTTACCTAAGTTGAGGTACAGTAACGGTAACTTAAAGTCATAATCACGCAATTGTTTAATATATTGCATTTTTGTACTGTTCACAAACTGTTAGCCCCGGTGCCACCACTCAAAGACTCTCAGCAGGTGAATGCGACACACCGAACAGGTGTATTTGTCACGTGAGCTCTGCCTTCTTGCTGATGCAGAGCAGCTTCTTCTTCTTCTTTGATTTCATGGCGGACTACAAACCACCTACTGTATCATAGTGTGCTACATATACATGGTTACATCGTGACTTAATGACAGTTTCCTCATTTAAAGACAATATGATTAATTGCTCTGCTGCAGCTGAATATTTACCTCCTTTTTTCCATTCCCTTACTTTTTTAAAGACAGAAAGTAGTTGCAAGTTAAAAAATAAATTAGGCCACCTAACATTTTTTTAAATACTCAAAAAGTGGCTGACAATTACAGAAGCCGACACAAAAAAAGTGTGTAACAGTACCCAGAGTAAATTGAATCTACTTTATTCGTTACTTCCACCCCTGGGTGTCAGCCCCTCAAAACCGAAGATCAAGCTCTTATTTCTACACGCACCTCACAGTTCAAGTGTTCAAGTGGAAATCTATAAAGCAGACAACAATACAAAATCCTATCAACAGCAGCCTCAATAGAGAAACTACAGTGTCTATACTGGTCTTCCTTTGTTGTGAAAAACAACTCAACCTTCATGTATTCATCATACAACTTGACATGGTGGATATAGCATTGATCTCTCTGCAGCTCTCTCCTTTGACTACAGCACAAAGAAACTCAATCTGTGTGCTGTTGGGGGTTATTTTTGGAAAATGTTGTAAATTAATTCACTAACTGATGTAGCACTGAATGGAGGGAATAGGTAGGTTTTAAGGCTTCATCACAGAATGTCTTCTGGAAGGCCTTGAACATCAAGCAGTAATGCTGATATCTCATCTGTGGATTTTTCCATCAGAATGAAAGGAGAGAGCGTATCTTCACTGACTCTTCCTCCACGGAGCTCAGGCTGGCAGAGAGAGATAGTGTCAGCTTTTAAACCACCTCTTTAGATGTGTTACTGTACACTCAAGCTTTCATATGATGTTTTACTTTCCACTGTTACTTTACTTTGGATTGTTGGCTATCTTACCCTACACTTAACTGTTCTTTTCTTCCCATGCAGCCCAAACATGTACTGTGATGTTGTTTTTCTTTTTCTTCTGCCACTGCAAGGTTCATAAATGACGTAGCAATCTTTTTTTGTATTTCTCGTGATGAGTTGAATTCCCGTGGGTGGTGCTTATGTTTCTATGTGTTTGATCACTTCAGAGAAACCGACATTTCAAGGAAAGGAAACATCACAGCTACATGTTTGTTGCCATTAGAAGTAGAGCCCAATTTACTGTTATCTGTGTTAGGTGTCCGATGACCCGTCTCTCCTGCTGGGCTCCCCCATCCTTGGGGCCTCTGTGTCGGGTCAGTCGGCAGAAGAGGCTCCCTGCTCTGCAGAGCCCCAGGTCCTGCTCCTCCAGAAACAACTGCAGCAGCAGGAACAACAGAAACTGGCCGCTTCAGAGCAGGTACTGATGGCAATTATTGTATCCTGTGGTACCACACCTGTGATATTTTTTATTGTTCCTGATGAAACGCCTAATGGCCTCATTTGTCTATACAGAGTTTACAATTTACTGAATTTATTCAAGTGTAAAGCCTTGTATCACCAAAAATATAATTGTTCCTCCAAATTCCATAGCAACGCATCCAACAGTTGTTTTTTAATCTCTGGAAATCAATTATCTCAAACTTTCATGGCAATCCATCCAGTAGTTGCTGAGATATTTATGTCTGGACCAAAGTGGTGGACCAACCAATGGCGATAGATGAACATTGCTATCCTCAGAGACTTGCTGTTATTACGGCTAAAAACATATGACTCAATTTCAAATTCATCAAATTTTTAAGAGCACGTTTGTTTGATGAGCGCCTGACAACCAAAGGAGCAATTATTTATTTCAGTGGTATTAGGATGCACATCAAAATCCCCTAAATAGGATTATTGGAAAACTCTGTGACGCTTGACACAAAACGTTACAGCACATAATAGAGTGATGCGCTGTTTCCATTTTCAATCAGTGGTTTGTTTAATAGACTGTGGTCAGGCGTTTCAGGTTATTACATTCTCACCTCTTTCATTCCTCTAAACCGCTACTTTTGAAAAGTTTCACATAAAATGAAATTCGCTTGAGTTGTGGTTTCATGGCCTTTGAAGACTTGAAGCAAAGCGTCAGTGAGTTTTAGAGTTTGCAGCCTTCATTGGACAATCTCATTGACAGATGTTGATTCGTAATGCTGATGTGTTGCCTGTCTCCTTTAGTAGGGCCTCTGGGGAAATGAAAGCCTTTTTCTTTAACTCATTACTGTCTAAAGAGTAAAACCTTTGACCTAGCAAACTCCAAATTTAGGGGCCACTGAGGAATTTAATGAGCAGGTTGCCTCTTACTGGTGTGTGTGTGTGTGTGTGTGTGTGTGTGTGTGTGTGTTGGCCTGTGCAGGTCCATGTCCTCCAGGAGCAGCTGTCGGTGGAGGTGTGTACGCGGACTGAAACTCAGGCCAGAGTGCAGAGGCTGCTGCAGCAGAACACCGACCTGCTGCAACACATTTCCCTGCTGGTGAAACAGATCCAGGAACTGGAGCTTAAAGCTGCCGGCCAATTAACATCTAGTGAGTGGAAATCTTTCTCATTTAGAATATATAATTTTATTTTGTTTGGTTGCCACATATCATCATCTATTTCCTTGTTTTCTTATTTACTAATTTCTGTCATATAATCGTCTTTTTCTTCCTTCCTCTCGTCTCCCTTCATCACTTTCTTTGTGCCTCCTTCCTGTCGTTATGGCTTCTTTTCTCATGCACTTCAGGCACGTAATTAATTATCTCATGGCAGCCCTCTCAGGGGATTCAGTAACGCTCTCTGCTACCATGTAGTCACGATTTATCAAATCCTGTCAGCACAGACGTCATTTATAATCTCATCCTCTTTTCTCAGACCTCTCTTCTCATGTCTTGCATCTCTGTTTATATGTGATAACTCCCTGTGTTTTTATTTCATCTTAAACATTGATGTTTTCTCTCTGTCCTCAGTGGGCTCCCAGGACAGTCTTCTGGAGATCACTTTCCGCCCCAAGCCCCCCAGCTCTTCTTCATCTACGGGCCCTTTTGCAGCTCAATCCCAGGTCCAGATCAGTGACAGTCCCTGGGTCTCCGCCCTCCTCGGGCCCTGCTCTCCAGGCACCTTGGGCACCGACACCAGCCCTCTGGGGCTCAGCAGCAGTGGAGTTCGGCTCGAGTGCTTCCGCTTCTCCTCCCGGGGGCCGGACATCCAGGAGCAGGGCCAGGACACAGGGGAGACTCCCAGTGACGGGGCCCCGGATGAGAGCTCGCTGCTCGGGGAGCAGGTCTTGGGAGCCCTGGAGCTGCTCCGGTTTAGGGAGTCGGGGATCGGATCGGAGTACGAATCGAACACAGATGAGAGCGATGACCGGGACAGCTGGGGCCAGGGGGAGGGAGCGGGCTCTGACGGTGCAGCTCGACTCTTAAACGTGCTGAACACAGAGTGTCTGGCGGACTGCTTAGGGGATGAGGTGGCTGTGTAGTGGTGGTGCTCTTGAAGCTGCACATTGCACCGGCCCAATGGGAAACAGCTGAAATTCAGAATCTGAAGGACTTCATCAGACAGAAATCCTGTATTGTGACACCAGTAAACTGCATCATCAACTGACTCACTCACCTCCTGTTTTGATTTCCTGTGCACTGAGAAAAAAAAGTCCCACTCATATGAGCTGAGGGAGATTGGATAAAAGAAACAGAGATTCAGAAAGTATAACTGAATGGATATATTTGATCCTATAATGTTTAAGTTCACTTTATTGTGGCTCCACCCCCCCCCCCCCCCAAAAAAAAGAAATCGGTGCACTTCTAGATAGGGATTTGGCCCAAT
Organism: Anarrhichthys ocellatus; assembly: GCF_004355925.1. Classification (NCBI taxonomy): domain Eukaryota; kingdom Metazoa; phylum Chordata; class Actinopteri; order Perciformes; family Anarhichadidae; genus Anarrhichthys; species Anarrhichthys ocellatus. Next base: position 8,411,914 of record NW_022280045.1, read on the forward strand.
GCAGACGTGTCAGAAAGTACCCTGTGGTGTTTCAGGCTCTGTCTCTCTGAAGATCTCTGCTGTCTGCTAGTATGTGCATTACATACTGTGCGCGTGTCAGTTTGATGATTGTTGTACCTTACATCCGTTTGGTTTCCTGACTCGCCGGGCTTGTTACACTGTGGTTGTGTCCGTGTTTGTGGAGTTGTGACAAATCCGACTTGAACGTGGTTGTTTTTTTTTGCTGTTTTCAAATGAAGATCTGTGAAGAAAAGACCTCTTTGCCAAGTCTGTCTGGTTATGCTAACACATTTTTAGGAGTGTGAAAATGAAAACCTTACTGTGCTTACCTGTAATTACACGTGGGTTTAAAAATGAGCATGTTTCTCTCATAGTCCGTTTTTTTCTCTTTTCAACACATTGTATATAGTTTGATTAACTTATATGCGTTGCATAAAATACATGCCATGATTTAATTCATAATATTCTCCAGTGTTTCATATTATTAGAAGACCGCTTTCTGATTAGATGATGCTGTGTCTCAGAGGCAGACATCTCACTGTGCGCAGGTGCTGCTACAACCTTGTCTCTGCTGCTTAAAAATGTAGCCACGCTGTACAGTTCATGCTGTACTGCGGCAACCATAAACTGCTTGGTCACTGTTGCTCCAACCTTCAGAGGACTTGCTTGGAATGTGACTTGCTTGGAAAGTCCTGAAGTACCATTCCAGAGAAAGATGGAGGCGTATGAGACTCCTGGACTCCTTCGTATTCTTCTGGCCAGCTGTCGCACCGGCTCCACCTTACTGACTATGAGCCAGATCGATGAATCACCGAATTGGGGACATGTCTTTGAGCTCTTTCCAAAATCGATTAATCTCTTCCTGGCCCTCCCTTGCTCCCTCTTTCTCTTCCTCACTCACCTCTCCTCCCCTCTTTTCCCTGAAGCTTGTTACCTCTTCCCACTCTCACAATCTGTTTGCTGCATCCACATTCCTCTGTCATTTCTCACCAAGTTGTGTCTGTTCAGATGAAGTGTACTAAGAATTAAAGTGCACTTAAATCAATGTTTCTGTGTGTGGAATTGCATGCCCTTTCTCAAATGCCGTCTGCTGTCATGGGGTGTTCAGTGCATTTGGTGTGAGTTACTAATTGCTGAAATACATCTCTGGGGGATATAACCAGAAATATGAGCAACGGTTCCTGGGCTGACCTTTTCAAAGTGTTTTTCTCATTAATATTGATTACAGAGAAAATGTCTTTTGTGTGAATGAGGGCTCTCTCTCTATTATTGCTAGAGATACACCAGCTGTGGTTGGTAAATAGGGACATCTCTCAATAAGCTCACTGTGTGTGCAGACCGCAGCGGCTTGATGTAACGCTGTAGACAAGCTGGAAAATATAAAGAATATCAGCCATTACCCACCCACATCCAGCCACAACACCCTGCAGCTCCGCTAGTGCAGCTGCTGCTGACACAGATAGTGGGTGGCCTCCAGGACGCGGCCTCTACTTTCGCTTACTTGATCATAATGAAAAATGGTCTAGAGTGTCATTGTGCTCACCCTCTCTTGTATTCTGCAGGTAAAAAGGAATTTAAAAAAAAACATTGTTTCACAGAACATGCAGTGCAAAGTCCATCCCTTGGTTTGTACCTTTTAGCAGACTAGCACTGTGGCTGGAGAGACGGAAATGTCAGTCGGTTGGTCCACCACCACAGACGGAAACATCTGAACTACCGTGCCATGGATTGTCATGAAATGGTTTTCATTAATATAGTTAAATATCAAAGAATGAATTGGCACAAAATGTGTACAGACATTCATGGTTCCCGCTGAATCCTAATGTATTTGGTGATCCCATTTTTCTTCTAGCGCCACCTTGAGGTGACACATGTGGTTTTGAGTGAATGTCTCAGCAACCATTCCCTTAAACTAACTAATACCTGCAAAACTATTGGCATCCGATCAGAATCTGCTGTACTTTGCTTTGTGCTAATTAGCAGATGTTAGCATGCTAACACAAACCTAAGACGGTGACCATAGTACTGTCAGAGTACACTATACCTGTAGCATATTGTCACTGTGAGCTATTACCTGTAAACTCTTAGGCTTGTCAACACTTACCAAAATGAATCCACCTGCTTTCCCAGTTCATCCTTATATATTAAGAACAAGTCTGTTGTCACATATGTCATGTCATATAGGCCTATCCATGAGAACACAAGATAGATAGATAGATAGATAGATAGATAGATAGATAGATACTTTATTCATCCCCAGGGGGACATTTGTCTGTAGCAGCAGCAAACGAAGTTACACAGTAAAATAAAATATTAAGTATGGAAAATGCACAATATATACAATACAATAAAATAACAGAGCAGAACCTATTGAATTAAAAGAAAATAAAGTAATAAAAAATGCAGAAAAATTCACAGTATATACAATAAAATAGAATGGTATTAAATTAAATTAACTAAGTAGGAAAACTAAACTAAACAGTAGTGCAAAAGATCGCCAACAGCAGCAACAACCGGGTAGCTGGAAACAGGCAAACACCAAGACTGACCGAAGGTAACAATTCCACTAATATACACTAAACATGAAGCTGCATCCAGCAGCAGGTTAGCTTAGTTTAGCACAAAGACTGGAAACAATGGGCATGGCCTTTTTTATAAGATATTATATTATCATTACAAGTGCTGGGCTTTTCCTTTTGCTGTGGAATATTTATATACTTGTGTTGCTGCTGCAGCAGTTTTTAATGACGGCGAGTAGAAAATAAAATGTTCACAGTTAAGCTCTGTGTTAAAACCAATGCCAGCTTTGGTTACTTAAAGTATTGAAAACATTAACATGATCTCTAAGTGTCTGTAAAAGTGTTTGTATTGTGTTGCATGAGAAATAAAATGTTACCAAACATCTGCACATCATTTTCAATACATATTGTGTGCTTTTCCGTACCAAAGCATTCAGATTCACATATTGATTTATGATAATCCAAACAAGCTTTCGCCTCCTCTCTGCTTCAGCTGCTGTGTCCATTTTAATCCCAGCTGTGACTCATCTTGTTCGTATGCAGTGATTTTATTTTCTCATACATGATGTCTCCTTCACTAATTAGCAAGTTCTCCTCTGCAGGAAAATAAAGAACTCCAGTCTGTTTTTGTCAGTAGCTCTATGTGGAAGCTGCCACATACTGTTGCTCTGTGGGCCATAATTGAAACCATTTGTGAATCAGGTGGAATTCTGGGGTTTTGGCTTCCCCTCAATATCCCAAAGGGTGTTATTTTCTCTGTTTCTTTCCTCCAGGCAGAGAGACTGTCACACCAGCCTCCGTTTCCTCCCTCTCTCTCTCTTTCCCTCTCTCTCTCTCTCTCTTTTCCATTCCCAGAAAGACCTACCAAGGAATAAGAGGTCAGCGACTAACAGTGCTGCATGCATCAAGTCACGGTAGATGTGGAATACTACCACAGACAGATGGTTTGATAATAACAAGAGAAGAACTTGACAAAGTAAGTCAAATCCGTATTTTTCTCATATGTGGCTGTTAACACCAGTGTCCACGTTGACTCTGAAAGAAGTTTGTGTCAATTCAGCTCCGTACAGAAAGTGACATCATACAGCAAAATACATTACACAGGTTTGAAATAGGCTTAAATACAAGAAAATGGTTTATCTGTAAACATTAAGGGGAAGAAAGGCACAATATTTGTGCTTTATTTGCCTTTCATTTGTGTAATTTGAATCTGTGCCTCAAAGACTGATGGCACAAAGTTATTCCACTGGAAAGTTAGTCAGCTCTCCAGAAATGGACTGCAAAATTCCTTACAGACATGGGTTTTTTAACTTCTGACGTGCTAAACTACAGTATAACTACATTCTATTCACATCGTACTGACACAGAATGACATTGTCCCAACAAATCTTTGGAGAAATCATGTGTACGTCTATAGGTGCAGTTTGTGAACAGTGGGCTACACCAGAGTGTGTTAGAGGCACAAGTCGCTGAGGCCTTCACAGGGCTTTTACAAGGTAAATAAAATGCAGTAGTGGTGGTGGGAGAGTGTGCAAGATTCTGGGCTGAGGACTGTATGTGCATTTTTACCACTGTGAGGTAAAAACTCTATAGAACTATTTACAACATCCTACAAACCTGACATCATACGTTTACTTTACACATATTTAAAAATGTTTTTAACATTTATATGTCTGTTTTTCACGGGGGATTGTACTCTAATAATGTAATTCTTATTATTTACAGCATACTAGTACTTTAGCACAGCTTTAAAAGTCTGCCACCCTGCATTTCAGTACGCAAATTGTGTGTGTGGCAAATAAAACCTCTGAATCCTTCAAAAAATCCACTTATTTGCTGTGGGGAATAAGTTGACATGATATATGAAAACAAATAAATGAATTATCTTGACAGTTATGGCTGAAGGTGTACTACTAATCTCACCCACTGATTTAAAACCTTTTAGGTGTGCAGATTCTTGAGAAGAGATGCGGGTCATGACGGTTCAACGGATCTCACACCACGTCTTCACTGTCCTTATCCTGGCTGTCACTGTACGATCTCAAGTCAACCCAGGTAGTAGAAATTTGTGTTTTACATCCGTGTCGTTCTTTCTCAGAGCAGGAAGGGGTTAAATATCTTGCTCAAGGACACTTTGGTAGGGCCTGTTGGTGTGTCGCAGGGCTCACACGAGTCAGACAATCAATGATATGAGTTTAATTTGATGTAAGTGTAGTTTTTTTTATGTGTGATTAAAGTATGAGACAGTCAATATGTCATACATGAGCTCAAAATAACCTCATATTCCTGAGGGAGAAGCATGTTGACAAGATGGAGAAGAGAAGCAAATTTAGGTGGGTGGGCTTAGAATGCAAGAATGTAATGTGTGTGTGTGTGTGTGTGTGTGTGTGTGTGTGTGTGTGTGTGTGT
>NW_022280045.1:8416851-8449441 GCF_004355925.1 Anarrhichthys ocellatus
GTGTGTGTGTGTGTGTGTGTGTGTGTGTGTGTGTGTGTGTGTGTGTGGTTTACCTAATGGTCAGACAGCAAATATCCTCAGAACAGGCAGACCTTTCACAAGCAGGGGGCATTCGTGGAAAAAAAAAAGTTAGAAAATTTGTAGGCATAGGTGTAGGTAACACACACACACCTACACTCACACACTCTCACTCACACATGCGCTCATTTGAGTTTCCCACTTGGAATATTTGCACAGTAAAAGGCGTATTTGTTCTGCTGCTCTGTCAAAGTACATGTCAGGCGTTCGTTGTGGGAAGATGAATAAAACACAGACGACCCTTAATTACCAGGTAGAGATGTTGAGGATAAACAGTGACACTCTGGTAGATGCAGTGAGCAGATGTACAGTATGGGCACTGAATCATATTAACGCTATAACGTGCCATCTGTTGCTGCCAAATTTATCTTTATTACATAACTGATAAAGCCAGATGCCAGGACTTTAAACATGTAAAATGTCTCTCACGTGGCTGGTAAAGATTATGAAAAAGGATGAAAATCGAAGAGCAGGCCACTCCCGACTCATTTTGCTTAGACTGGTACCTACACAGTGATGCCTCTGTTTGGCTTTAGAGGCCTTGCAGGGCTGCAGGAAGGGGACTGGGGGGGAGGAGGGACAGGACCCCCCTCAACCCCTCACCCCTCACATCCTGCAAACAGAAACGATTAAAACTCATGTGAAAGAATACAGTTCTCACACTCACAAACATAATCATTGTGTGAGCAGCATGTGTATCATGGATGCTTCTTGTGTTTGTAGAAATTTGTCGATATCCTCTCGGTATGACCGGTGGGCAGATTCAGGACGAGGACATCTCTGCCTCCAGTCAGTGGTCCGAGTCAACTGCTGCAAGATTTGGCAGGCACGTGGCATGATGATTCTTTTCTTATATTTTACCTTCATTTCATTTGCTTTGGGTAACATATTTGTAACCACTTCTTTCAATCCTGGTGACTATTGCTTTTCATGCTAAATTCTTCTTCGATTTGTCCCACACTGCTTTGTTGTGTTGTTTTAAATGCCTGAGACTTGGTGTTGCAAACAGCATATGTGAAAGTTGACAAAACAATATCACTTCAAGGTCCATTTAGGCACTGTCCTGGAGCTTTTGATCAAATCAGGTGATCTTCATCGGCAGATGGATTTTGCCCCAAAACCAGCTACTAAATGAAGCTCAGGTTGAGATTGTTTGGTCATCTGCTGCGGCCAAGGTCAAGAATGAAATTTGAAGCTCAGCATACGTGAAAGTTTCATTAACTGGACCCATGCGGAATAATCATAGTGCTGTTTTAACAGCTGTTGTCCAGCAGCAATGTTGAGTAGTCAAATATGTTCTTGTGCAAATATGAATTATGCATAGTGAATAACTCACTTTTAATTTTCTTCTTCCTCTATTCATATCATGCAACATTTATTTCCCCTTTTCATCCATCTCTCCCTCTGAATTGTCACGCTCCTCTCGTCTGCGCACCTGAACTCTTATTCTCCCCTCTTATTTCTTCCACCTCTTCAGACTCGACTTAGACAACGGAGACGGTGACGGAGCCTGGTGTCCTGACATCATGTCAGAGCCAGATGGCCTCAAAGAGTATCTCCAGGTGGACCTGCGTTCACTGCACTTCATCACACTGGTGGGCACCCAAGGGCGCCACGCCGACGGTATGGGTAATGAGTTTGCCCAGCGATACAAGATCAAGTACAGCCGCGACGGCAGCAACTGGGTGGGCTGGCATGATCGGAAGGGAAGGCAGGTGAGCACGTCTAGATATTACCGTCTGTCATTGTTTCTCATTTCCACACGCGCATGTATAATTCAATTTCAGTCTACACATTATCAGGACGTCGTAATTGCATCAGATGAAGGTGAAGAGAGGAGCAGAGACGGCCATGACAGGGAGGCCTGAGGGACCGGGTTGACTTGTCACATTATTATACATGACAGTTTTCAAACAGGAAGCTACTGCATTTATTTAACAGCTTTACTTACTTGTTACTTAAATTTGACATATAAGACATAAGATGAGCTTATCAAATTTGGTTCAATTATATAAACTACCCAACAATATATGAACTAGTTCAAATCAACCCCAGCTTGACTACAACAGTAAAATACTACTTACGATACAAAAACAAAACAAGCAAAACCAATTAATGAATAGACTTATAGTGGACTATAACAATCAAATACTCAAGTTTTCTGAAATATGACGAAATAACCTCAGATTGTCTATAAGAGGAAATAAAACATGTTGCTATTAAAACTATTCTGAATCATATCATAGTTTTATAGTTTCACGAAATGAAATGATCTGATCTGAATACTTCCTCCAACACTGTTGAGATAACATCTTCTCTGCAGCAGACAGTAGCAGAGTTCATGGTAAATTAAGACACAGCAGAACTAGCAGCAGCATGAGATAAAGGACACCAATTCCTTTACAGATTTGTCCAGATTTCACAAAAGATTTGACAATAACGTATATATGCTGACACGTTTCACTCAGTTTTATCAGTGTCATCCGCGTCTCCTGTGCCAGGTCATTGAGGGGAACAGGAATGCGTATGATGTGGTGCTGAAGGATCTGGAGCCCCCCATCATAGCTCGTTTTGTCCGCTTCATGCCTGTGACGGACCCCTCCATGATCGTGTGTATGAGAGTGGAGCTCTATGGCTGTGAATGGCTGGGTTAGTCATTGCTGTCCATTATACAGAGTGCAACACCTTCACATAGTCGCACTAGCAACATCTAGTTTATCTTTCTTTGTTTAAATAATTACCAAAGTCTGAACAGATTTTTTTGCAACTTACCAGTTTTATTATGACTTCATTGTCATTCTATCCTATGAGCATGTAGTGAATAAATCAATCACAATCTCTGACCTTTGACCTGCTCCCTGTAGATGGCCTGATGTCTTATAGCATTCCAGATGGGCACCAAATGATCTACAGAGGCCTGGATGTCTACTTTAATGACTCTGTGTATGATGGACCATCAGCTGAAAGGTCTGGATTTTACTGCCACAATTAGGGGTTTATATTTCTTATATTATCTTTCTTTTGCTTACCCTGTGGGAGAACAGTCATTTTCTCCACAACTGATTTAAGATATGATTTATTTTTTTCTATCTTCACTTCTTCCATCCATCTCTGCACTAGACTGACAAAGGGCCTCGGCCAGCTGACAGATGGCACCTGGGGTCTGGATGACTTCCTCCACAGCAACATATACGGCATGTGGCCTGGGTACGACTACATGGGCTGGAACAACAAGAGCCTCCCCAAGGGTTACGCGGAGATGATCTTTGAGTTTGACCACATCCGAAACTTCACTTCCATGAAGGTAAGAAGTGGGTGCAGGGGAGAAAGAACTTCACTCATCAGCTCAATAGTAAAAAAAGTGGAATTTTGCTGAGCCAACTGAACTGAGCCAGGCAAGCACCCATCTTACATATAGCTGCTGCAAATTCTATTGAGGCATAAAATCCTGCAAAATAGCCTCGCAGTGTGAAAATCACATTCTCTGTATAATTAGCCATGGCTACGTGCTGTGGCCTGAGATCAGAGATAACGGGTTTTTTCAGCAGAGATTAGTCATCACTACACCTGCTCCTGCATCATCTTCCCCCTCGATTCTTACTGTTTGCAGCACTTTTGCTCCCGTTTAGTCATCAATGTCATAGGTAGACAAACAAATGCATATTCCCCTGTAGATATTAACAAGACAACTATTTGCAAGACACAGTCTTCAGTACTTTGATCATGCTTGTTTTTTTTTACACATCCCACCTCCACAGGTTCACTGTAATAACATGTTTAGCCGCGGGGTGAGTATGTTCAGACAGGCCACCTGTTACTTCCGGTCAGGATCAGACTGGGAGGCTGACCCCGTGACCTTTAGGCCCACCGTCGACCGCGTGAGCCAAGGCGCCCGTTTCATCACCGTGTCCCTCGGCGACCGCACAGCCAGCGCCATCAAATGCCGTTTCCACTTCAGTGACCTTTGGATGTTGTTCAGTGAAGTTGCCTTCCAGTCAGGTAAGATGGGATCTGGAGTGGAACTTTGATTTGATTATGTATCCTGTTTGAAGGGGCTTTTGTCCACCATTAAATAAAGTAAATGTTGATGCATGTTTACTGCACCAAACTCTTGCCTGAACTTGTTTCCTTCAGCTTTGTGTTTTTCTTTCTCACACAGGCTCAGCCGTGTACAACACTTCTCTGAGTCCTCGCAAACACGGACACCCCACAAACACACTGCCAGGTCAATAGCTAAACCCTATGTGATTGTTTTTTTTCTTAAAGTAGGGGTTGTAATTTTCTTGAATTTGCTCGTCAGGCAGTGGAAAAAATCCTGGCAAGAGAGTGTGCAGGCTGGTTTGATATACGGCTGCTGGGAAGCACTGTGGTTGTAAACAAAACAAGGGCCGAGGATTACCTCCAGTCAACCAAAAATATAATCAAAAAAATGTATATTTAGATGATATATTTATTTATGACTTTTCTCAATCAAGCTTGGATTGGTGTCGTACATCTTACTATAATGTAAAGTGATTTACTAGTGAAGGTAATTACTCAGTTTCAAAGGCGGTTTAACTCAAATGTTTTCTGGTTACACAGTGCCCCCTGCTGGTAGCACCAGAAATAACCGATCATTGAAATAAATGACTTCTTACTGTCGTTGTAATGAAATATGAAGGGGATTATGCCATGGAAATATGATTGTTATGGGATATGTTGCAATATAAATTTGAGCTGGGATGGATTAAATCAAGTCTTAACTCTCATCTGGTTCTGTTAGGCGATGATCCTACTCATAAATTGGATGACAGCAATACCAGGATCCTGATTGGCTGCTTGGTGGCTATTATTGCCATCCTATTGACTATCATAGTCATCATCCTCTGGAGGCAGGTCTGGCAAAAGATGCTTGAGAAGGTGAGGAGAGAGTTGTTGTTTTCCAAGCCGTTTGTATCAGATCAAACAAGATTATAGTATATTCAGTAATCAGGAGTGTTTGAGGTCGACGATTGCCGGGTAATGTGATGAACACTCTGGTCAGGGACAATGAGAAGCAGGTGAGGCTTGCACATTCAATGCTGGTTTTATCTAAACAGATAATATGTGCCATGAATTATCACCATACTCCAAATTGAATACGTAGGGAGCAAATATCTGGCATCCCTAACTGTCAACTATCAACACAATGTTTGTCATTCCAACTTAACACAAATAATACAAGCATCAACGTACTGCTAACATAAATGTTAAGAGCAAGGATCACACCTGAACTCGATCCCAAATATATATAGACTCTGATCAAGCCAGGCTCCTCCCACGCCCTGCTCCATCTCAGGCAGCTTATATATTTTTGTCTGCATATATAGCCTGCTTCATGTTCACCTGAGAGTTTGCTTGATGAAGACCTTTTAGGTAGAAACGTTGCATGAATAAAACATTTCTGCACATTTCAGTGTGCAAACAACCTCTCCTCTTCCTCAGTGACAATCACTGCTGGTATCCAAGTATTTCCTCTTTTGATAAATCTGACATCCCAAAAACTGACGGCATGTAATGTGAGGTGAAAATTATCTTGCAGATTATTTGACCGAAACAACAAATGACACACCTCCGCTCTCACCGACTTACTTCCACAGGCATCTCGTCGCCTGCTGGATAATGAACTCACAGCTCGTCTTGCGGTCCAGACCCAGGCCTTCTCCTCCCTCCACTCCTCTCTGTCCAGCGAGAGCGGCTCCACCTCCAACTCCACCTACGAGAGAATCTTCCCCCTTTGCTCCGACTACCAGGAGCCTTCCCGCCTTATCCGGAAACTGCCCGAGTTTGCTCAGTCCACCGAAGACCTTGGTAAGACGGTAAAAGCACAATTCAATAAATACTATTATTTCCGTCGACATTAGCTATAGCTGAATGTGTATTTGTATGTGCACCACATCAGGGCCGAGCACCTCCTGTAGAGCCCTTGCAACCAGTGTTTCAGAAGGTGCCCCCCACTACGCGGAGGCAGACATCATCAGCCTCCAGGAGTCTTCAGACAGCAGCACCTACTCCATCACAGCTGTCAACATGAATCTCTTTGCTGGCACCGATTCATCCATGAGAGAGTTCCCCAGAGACAAGCTCACCTTTAAGGAGAAGCTGGGAGAGGGCCAGTTTGGAGAAGTATATTGTCTTTTGTACCTGTAATGTTTGTTGGCATTGATTTGGTATTTTAAATATATTAGATTCATCGAGCTGCTCTCTCCTTCCTCACTAAAATGATCTTGATGCATCTTCTTTAATGCTCTCGTTTTAAGATTGAAAGATAGTTATTGCTGTGTGTTAAAAGCGTTAGTGCGAAATGCAATGGCTATACAGTGCATGCTGACAAACAGGCAACACTTCATTAAACAGTTGGTTTGTGGTGCTAATTGTATGATGGACTAACAAAGTGCTTTTTAAAAACAGGTGCACTTGTGTGAGGCAGAGGGCATGCAGGACTTTTTGGATGAGGATTTGTCCATAGAGGGAAACAGGGACTCACCTCTGCTGGTTGCTGTGAAAACACTGCGGGAAGACGCCAACAAGAATGCAAGGTAGAAGAACAAGCTGTACAGTACATAAGTCAGCCGCCAATCAAGTGGTAAATTACAATAGTTTGTCCCTGCTGTGCTGAAGGAATGACTTCCTGAAGGAGATCCGAATCATGTCTCGCCTGAGGGACCCCAACATTGTCCGTCTGCTGGCCGTGTGTGTGGACACAGACCCACTGTGTATGATCACTGAGTATATGGAAAATGGAGACCTGAACCAGTTCCTCTGCAATCTCAGACTGAAAGAGGCCGCTGATGACGACAAGATGGACCAGGAGGAGAAAGAGGGGGAGAGTATGGTTAGGTAGGCTCATATCTGGACAATAAAGTGTCATGATTATCTTGGATTCATACACAGAGCCAACTAGACAGCCCTAACTGTTTGGACCCCTTTGTATTTCCTGTTGCTGTGTTTGTTAGTGCAGTAGCTGAAGTAAACTTGGACCAAAAGCAGAATGGCAATGAAAAGGTCTATTCTGTACTTATGACTTGTAATCTCTGTGTTTGTGGTCTCTTCTGCTCTTTAGTTACAGTAAACTAATTGGCATGGCTGTGCAGATCTCATCTGGCATGAAGTACTTGTCCTCTCTGAACTTTGTCCACCGGGATCTGGCGACCCGCAACTGCCTGGTGGGTAAGAACTACACCATAAAGATCGCTGATTTTGGCATGAGCCGGAACCTGTACAGAGGGGACTACTACAGGATCCAGGGCCGGGCCGTCCTGCCCATTCGCTGGATGTCCTGGGAGAGCATCCTACTGGTGAGTGCTGTGCTGAGCCGGAGACACTTGGAATAGTTACACAGTAGACAAAAACAACGCGATGAATTGTTGGTAATTTCTGCAGAAATGTAGACTTACGGAAAGTGGGCATAAAGCTCTCAAAATATCTGTGAGAGAGCTCTCAAGAACATGACGATTTGATAGTGGGACAGGACAGCCCTAAACCCCCAGTCTAAGAGTGTGGACATTGGGATTGGGCCTCTGTGCTTGTCTGATAATAGACTGCTCAAAGATTGTTTTGATTTGCAGTCTGCTAATAATATTGCAGCTGTGATAAACCAGCATACACATGAAGTCTTCACTAGGTTGGATTTGGATTTAAGTTGTCTGTTCTCTCAGGGGAAGTTCACCATGGCCAGTGACGTGTGGGCCTTCGGTGTGACTCTGTGGGAGATTCTGACTCTGTGTAAGAAGCAGCCCTACTCCCAGCTCTCTGACGAGCAGGTCATTGAAAACACAGGCGAGTTCTTCAGGGACCAGGGCAAGCAGGTGAGCGTCACACAGGTTTAGGCTACCAATCCTCCAAAGTATAATCTCATTATGATATCAGTTATGGTTTTATTAGTGACACACATACAAAGTATCCTATATTTTCTCTGCATTTGTGTCTCACAGTACATACCCACAGCCTTTTTAAACTAGAATCTTATTATTTTGTCTCATGTTCCCAGGTGTACCTGCCAAAGCCTCTCTGTTGTCCTGACAGAGTCTACAATGATCTCATGCTGAGCTGCTGGAGGAGGAACGCCAAGCAGAGGCCGAGCTTTCAGGATATACACACTCAGCTGACGGAGAGCCTGGCGTAGTCAAAGGAACAGATGATTTCTCCTCGACATGAACTGTCACATTTGCTCCCTTCAGTCTGGATCTATTTGGAATTTATTTGGAGTCAAATAAATATATATAACTTTTTCTATTTGTTTGTAGCTGGCTTGCCACAATTGTGCTGTAAATAACAAGATATGAGGAGAAGGTATACACTTGAAAAGAGCCTTATATTGTAGATATACAAATTAGCACTATTCACACTTCTGTGTATTTATTCATTTCTTTTTAATCTCCTGTGCTATGTATATTTATAATATATATTTGAGTTCTATGGTAATAGGGTTTGAAACACAATTGTGAATATTTGTATTTCCTTTCCATTCATACATATAATTCTATTGCACATTAATTATAGGATGTCAATACTGTTGTGTGATTTATTTTGTTCATATTTTAGCTTTTTAATGATAATGACTGTTGTCTAGATGAGGCAGGTGTTTTTACTCTGCAGCAGTTTCCCGACATGTTTTATAAACATGTTTATGTCCTTTTGCAGAAATAAATTAACTGTATATTGTTGAATAGCAGCAAAGAACAAACCAAGGATCCCTGTAAATAAAGAAAATGAAGGTTCACTACTGTGTGTTTTCTTCCCAGACTAACGTTATTAGCAGTGGTGGAAAGTAACTAAGTACATTTACTCTGCCTACAATTTTGAGGTACTTGTGCTTTGAGTATTTCCATTGTATGCTACTTTTACCCCAATACATATATTTGATAGCTTAAGTAGTTACTTCACAGCTGTAGATTATTAAGACAAAACAGAAAGTAACTAATAAAGTAAGATATATTATCATAGGTTAAGCTGTATTATATAAGGTACTTCATTAGCTGTGCCTTCACCAACATTAAAAGTATGTATATATTAATGCATCACTAATTATAATCAAATTATACAATATATGCATTTCTGAAACGGGCCATTCTGCATAATGAGTACTTTTACTTTTGGTACTTACAGTATATTTTAACATGAATACTTTTGTACTTAATATTTTGAACTTTTACTTGTAACATAGTATTTTGTAGTGTTACTTCGAGGTTTTAAAATACTTTGTTCACAATACGAGAGACACAGCACCAGGCTACAAGTCATCGTCAATCACAGCCTTGATTAACACCTTAGCAGCACTTTAAGTCGTTGCACCGCTCCTCCTGTTTTGGGCCTCTTCGCTCTCCGTAGTGGGAGCTGATTGGCCAGCTGTTTGTTGACATCCAATCACACCACGTATCGGCCCGTGCACATAGGCTGGTGTTTTCCGGAGGAATCGGACGATGGGAGCCACGGTGAGAGGATATTCATAACAGGTTTTAGACTTCGTTCTGGTCCCGTCTTCACCTGCAGACGCTGCCAGCTCCGGTCAGACATGGAGAAGGTTGTTCTTGTAACCGGCGCGAACAGGTGGGTTACATGAAACTGCGTTATAATGATGACTAGGCACTCGGTTTGTCACGTTTCTTACAAAGTGACTCCTCTCACGAGCTAATAAACACTGAAGGCATTATGTGTTAACTTGACAGAAACGTGCTGTAATAAAGCTTACTAGTTGAATTTTCTTTAATTCATTAAGTTTTTGTATGAGCGTCATAAACACAATAATAAATGCATATTAGAAAAGTCAAAAACATTTAATACAAAATATATTAAAAGTGAAGAAAAAGACTCATTATATATCATAGGCTGTACATACTTGTAAGTATTAAGAACTTACAATGTTGAGAAGACTTCAGTTATACTTTAATGCTCTGGAATATTTTGATCAAAATGATGTGACTTGCGTAGATATAGAGTTCTCTCTTATTATCCAGGTACATTAAAAACAAAGTTCCTTATCTGCCTTTATAATTCCTTCTCCAGGTGTTACTCTAATCCCTCTATGTTTACCAGTTGGTATTATATAGTACATTTAAGTAATTACACAGCTCCTTAGAGAAGTTTGTTTTCACGCTTGTGTTTTCTGTCATCCGTCACTTTGCCCAGCGGCATCGGTCTGGCCCTGTGCGAAAGGCTGCTGACCACGGACAGCCGTCTCCGGCTGTGTCTGGCCTGCAGAAACATGCAGCGGGCCGAGGCCGCCCGCTCCGCTCTCCTGACCTCTCACTCCAACGCGCATGTAGACTTGCTGCACCTGGACGTGGGCTCTGTGCAGTCAGTGCTCACTGCTGCTCAGGAGGTCAAGGCCAGGTACCGATACCAAGATATAGTGATGTCATGAGGCTGCGGTCTCACCTGTAATACCTGAACTATGACTGAGATTGCTCTTTGATGCACATTTGTATTTTTCCACAGATACAACAGAATTGACTTTCTGTATCTAAATGCAGGAATTATGCCCAATCCACAAATTGATGTCAAAGCTTTTTTCAAGGGTCTGTTCTCCAGGTAAAGCCCCCAAACCAGTTCCTGACTTGCTTCATCTGATTTATGCCTTTTGATTTCACACAGGTTTAAAGCTCGATAGCTGTATACTAGTGCAAGCTGTCTATTGCCCATGCTGTTGTGTAATAACGTACCCCCTCACTCACTGCAGGAATGCCATCGACATGTTTGCGACAGCAGAGGGTCTCTTGACTCAACAGGACCGGCTCAACTCAGACGGTCTGCAGGAGGTTTTTGCCACCAACCTCTTCGGTCATTTTCTCCTGGTACAGCACACACCGACTGCACACACACTGGACAAATTCCTCATTAATATGGCATAATATATACGTAGTCCTCATCATTATATGTTGTAAAATAGTGTAGTAGTATATGCAAACAGGATGGATTTAGTTTGTGCCTCTGCATATAGAAAGAAGCATTAAAAATATAATTGCTAGGATGGATGATGTGGATAAAATCTATCACTGTATGAACTCTTTTGACAGAAAGAAATATTGTGGTGTGGTATATGTTATAGATGATGTATATGATATAGATGATGTTTGTTTTTGTCGTTGAATTGATGACGTGGCGAATGGAAAGTACCTGATGTCCTTGTCTCTGTGGTCTAGATCAGGGAGCTGGAGCCTCTGCTGTGTGAGGCAGCTCACACGTCCCAGATAGTGTGGACCTCCTCGAGTAACGCCCGCCGCTCTGCCTTCAGCATCGAGGACGTGCAGCACGGAAATGGGACGGAGCCCTACAGCTCCTCCAAGTACGCATCAGACATGCTCAGCCTGGCACTCAACAGACACAAGAACAGCCAGGTTTGTCAGTCACACAGTCTGCAGATTACGGCCACAGGAGCGACTACTTGTTGACATCCACCCACATCCCAGAGTCAAAATCTCACATTAGGAGGAACTGAAACATGCATCTGTTATGTGGAATACATGTTTCCTCTCTCTGTGACAGGGGCTGTTCTCCTCCGTAATATGTCCCGGACTGGTGATGACTAATCTGACCTACGGTATTCTCCCCTCCTCCTTCTGGACCCTCATCATGCCCATCATGTGGCTGGTGAGTGAGGTTTTTACTCTGCTCATCTCCGCTTGAGTCGAGTTGCGTATGAACAGTCTCATGTTATTGTGACATATTTCTTCCTGTGCTGAACAGATTAGGATCTTCACCAACACATTCACGCTAACGCCATACAACGGAGCAGAGGCGCTGGTATGTTGTCGACCCTTCCTGTTAACTTCTCCTCAATGAATGCACCATGAACACTAAAAGTCCTGCTCTGACTTTTCACAGCACTGGTTATTTGTACAAAACCCAGAGTCTCTGGATCCGAGAGCAAAGTATCACAGTTTAACGTCGGGACTTGGAGCGAACTACACTCAGCCTCGACAGGTGAGTAACCAGAGGCCGCTGCTCCACAGACATTATGTACTGCTCAAGTCTGCTCTACGTGAACCTCAGATAACCTGAATCCTAGAATCAAATAATTATGAGAGTGACTGGGATCAGTTGAGATGCTTTTTATGGAATACCGAGCAGGAAACCTTGAAAATGTGATCAATGTGATCTGCTTTACATGCAACGAATTCTGATTTTCTGCGTGGTTTTGTTCTCGTTTCAGATGGACATCGATGAAGAAATGTCTGAGGTCCTCTATTCAAAACTTCTTGATCTTGAGAAAGTAGTCAGAAAGAAAGCGTGAAAAAAATGCTGACAAGGACGCTCATGGACTTTAGTGAGATAGAGTAAATGTGAGTCTTATATAAAGGGACGTTTTTGCTTTTGGGAAATGGACCATGTGCACTTTCTGATGAAGAACAATGAACATGATGTTGTTCTTTTCATTCTTGCTAGTTGTACTATTGAATTGCATTTCTTTTCTGTCTATTGTGTACACGTGAATCCTAAAACACGTAAAAGAGGCAGCCTTTATTTTACTCATGCTTACGAGACCGCTGTGTAGTTAATTTACAGCCAAACGTTTGCTTTTAACTTCAGGTGTTTGCATTCACGCTTCAAAAATCATAAAAGTGGTGTTCATTTGTGAAGATTATCTTGCTGAACAAAACATGAAAGTATCCTAAACTTGTGTTTTGTGTGCCTTTTTTGTGCAATAATCTTAAATCCATTGTAAAAGCCTCATTGGCTTTTTGTCGAGGGAACCAGTGCGATGCTAACTTCCCGGAGGCGGCCTACAAAAATAAATCATCCCTGCACAACTCTACCAGCCTTTTTCATATTTTAATATATGTTGTATCTTCTTAAAGGTTGGTCATTCACAAATCTAGCATGTCCTAACCTTCCACTCTCGTGAGATCAATAACCAGCAGGAGTCTAACCTGTTTCTCTTCTCTGGTTGTAATGTAGAAACCACCGCCTGCTGCACCGTCACCTGATATCTGTATCCTGTTTCTTCTACAACAGGCGTGCAGCTTTAATTTGCGGGTTTGTGTATAGTCTGCTTTACTGAGTCCACCCACCGACGATCAGCACCACCGTCAGCTGTCATCAGTGGCTTCCTTTTCCACAAATCATAAATTATGATGCACAGTTAGGTGAAAAGAATGTAATAGAGCAAACAAAGTGTCAGAATAACGCGGATGTTTGAAATGGCATAGTGTGATACCACTCGGCCTTTCAGATCCTCTTATGCACGGGCTTTGTTTGACTAATATCCTCTCACTGACATGTTTAATTGAACTGCTTCGGCAAAAGGCTTTGCTGGATAAACTGCTTACTGCATGAGTTCCTTTAGCGTTGGCTGTTCCTGACAGACATGCACAGCTGCCACACTCATTTGCAAGATATTTGCCTTTTTGCCTCTTCTGTTTGAGATTGACTCCTGCATTTTATTAATCAAAAAAAAAAGATGGAAATAACTATATCTATTATTGCTTTATTATAGAGATAAAGAAAATGGGAAAGTAAAGAAAATGTACTTTTTTTTTAAAGCTATTTTAGATAATTCCAGCTAAATACCCGAAGCTTTATGAAGGAAATATTCCACATTTGGCATTTATTATTAAATTGTTTCATTGCAACAATGGAGGCTTTTCTCCAATTTAAAATACATTTATTTAATGTGCAAATCCTCACACACATTACCACTGGATCAGATTGTGAGCTTACAATCACGTCTCCGTGTCTTCGATGGTCAGGTGAAAATGAGCAATGGTCCTAAACATCCACGCGTGCCCTGGACCCTAAATGGGTTTTCTTCTTCCATTTAAAATCAACTACATCCTCGACTTAAAAAAAAACATGCCTCAAGGTACATAAAAAGGTTCCTGGATTCATGTCCTACAAGTGTGAAAGCTTTTTAAGTGCGCTGAGAGCTGCACGTACAGAGGGCAGACTTGTCAGACATGTTACCACCAGCTGTTACTCAACATGTCCCTGCTGGCCCTCACCACAGCATTTGATGCTTTTTATAAATTGACAAATCCCACTTAATCTTATATGTTTGACCGTAGTATCAGCACAGAGCCATAGCTGCACATACAAGGTGCCACTTGCTTTTGACCTCACTAAGGCAGTGCGAAATAATAGAGCTATGGTATGCTTTGAGGAAATATATCAATATGCATTTCTTTAGGCAAACCATGGGATATGTAATAACGCATGCACATTGTTATTGTTTTGTTCTGTCGTCATGTACTCCCACACAGCATGACCTGGTTTACTGCAGCCACATATTACCAGCCTAATGAGAGTCTATTGAACGCTTCCCTTGCATGTCATTTCCTCTTAAGAAATTAAAACCCGGATTATTCTCCGAGGACATGAGAGCAAATAGTTGCATAATGTAAATAAAAACATTGCACACCACCGTGCGTGGAGATTGGTGCGCGCTATACGCGATGTCCCGGATGGTGCTCGCACCGGAAGAGAAGGGGCAGCTCTCCCAGCCATCTTGTGGCAGCATCCAGCGATTTGTTCGCATCAAGCCTCGTAGAATCGGAGGTGAATCCCGCTGAAGGGGCGCCATCATGCCCGGACACCTGCAAGAAGGCTTCGGCTGCGTCGTGACCAACCGGTTCGACCAGTTACTGGACGACGAGTCCGACCCGTTTGAGATCCTGAAAGCGGCTGAAAACAAGAAGAAGGAGGGGGCCGCCGCTGGTTCCGCCAAGTCCGCGGCTCAAGCCGCCAAGCAGCCGAAGAAGGAGTCACAGAAGGACAGAAAGAACCCGCTGCTGGACAAGAAGGACGAGTCCCAGGCTCCGGTCCCACTTAAGAAAGAAGGTTGATAAACACAATTCCCCTGCTCTCTTGCTGCAGTGCATGTTTATTTTCATCTTTATTTCGCATCAACTGTCATATGCATCCCCCCCCCCCCCCCCCGTTTGCTGCGTTAGCTGATGCTGGTCTGAGCGTAACACAGCGGGAGGTCAAACCTGACAAGACCGAGGTTAGCGAGACAACATGAGGCTGTCCGCACCGAGGAGCTGCACGGAGAGGCTTCAGGTGTAAGCCCACCTGCAGAGCTCAGTGCAGAAGCCTGCGTCGCAGCCATGGTTCCCCACCAGCATCCTGCAGGAAGGTGCAGTGTAGGGTTACCGTTTGCTGGATGATGCTCCGCGCTCTGGCTACGCAGCGGCTGGTTAGCGGCTGCAGGCTTTGCAACAGCGAATGCGCAAAAATATTCACCTGCGCACTGACGGACGGCTCTTTGTTTGAGTTGGAGACGTCTACCTTCAGTGAATACTTCATTTTTTATTTTATTTTTAAAGCTTAGTCGTCTAAAATTGAGCCCTAAAAACCACAGCACCGAGGTAATGGAGAGAGAGGCCCTGCTGGCCAGTATTGTTAATAGTATGCACAGTGTAAGTAAGTGCAGCGTGCTGTTGTTGGTGGGCGTATCACTTGGTAGAGGAGTAGTTTACAGGAGAAGGAGGTGGGTGTACTCTCCTACATATTTATGTGGCTTTTTGGCTGATAGGTGGGTACACTGTAAACTACCAGAAAAAGAGGTGGGTATACCCCATTTACCTGCATGTATGCTCCACTCTACTGATCCTGCTCATACATGGTTTTAAAGGGTGTTTACTACAAAGCAGCCTCAAAAAGGACTACATCAAGGAGTTATTCCGCTAATGCAAATGACTTCCTTTGACGCCATTTCTATGGTCTTGTGATTGTCAGGTATCAGGCGAGTGGGCCGGAGACCAGACCAGCAGGGCCAGCCTGGTTCCCAGCATCAGGGTGGGCAGGGTGAAGGGCGACCTGGAGACAAGCGGCCGGACCGGAGACCTCCTCGCGAGCGCCGTTTCGAGAAGCCGCCTGAGGACAAGCCCGAGGGAGGTGGAGAGTTCTCTGCAGACAAGTGGGTATTTTGGAAGAGCCACGGAAGAATGACGGAAGAGCATATTTCAAACATGCTGATAAGCTCAAGGCTGTCTGGTGTGATCACAGGACCGTTTGTGGGGGGTGGATGCAAGAGTTTGATGTAATCTTAGCTAACTTAACCTCAACATCACCGCACAGCCATCTGTAGATTGTTTCCGCTGACATTATCATTGTCACATGATTGTCATAAGTGCTGACCACTCCTCTGATGGAGGTCCTATTTACACTTTTTTATTTTTGGGGTTGAATTTAGAGTCTGTTTTTGTCCACCAGGCCTTCTGGAGACCGGCCCCCGAGAGGGCGTGGTGGCGGCCGAGGTGGGCGTGGTGGTGGAAGAGGACGAGGCATGGGCCGAGGTGAAGGCTTCGACTCCCGTGGGAAACGAGACTTCGACAGACACAGCGGCAATGACAAATCGTGAGTCAGTCCTCAACTGAGACCATAGAAGACCAGTGAATATATAAATAGAAAGGACCACATACCAAAGCACCCTGTTCTTGAATCTTTATTTATTATCAAGAGGCCCCTTCTGGAGCTAGTTAATTGCCAAAGGTTTCCAGGACCAAGTGGCACTTTTAACATCTGTGTTGATTTAAAACTTCGGTCTAACCGAGCTAAAATGTCTATAGGCAGTTACTACAAAGTTGTACTTAACATTGAATAACAGTCGGACCCAAATGGCATCTCAAAGTGTTTCATAATGACGTCTCAGACTTGAGGTCAAAGGTTTTCGAATCACTGTTCGTTGTGGGCAGTGAGTATTTATTTTTTTTTTTGTATATCATTGTGTGCGTTTTCCTCTGTCTTTGCTCCAGCAATCAGAAAAGCGAGGAAAAGCGCAGCGGCAGCGGCTCACACAGCTGGGGCAACGTGAAGGAGGAAGTGAGGTGAGTTTTCCAGAACAGACACACATGGCCCGTTTATCCGAGCGTCACTGTCTGCAGGATAACGATGCGCCGCTGAAATCTGTACCGACTTTGTTGACCGCGTGTGGCCGATAGAAAGTGGCTCTATTTTTGTGTTTTAAAAAAAAAAATTCAAGTGCTCCAGTTTTAATGGAACATTTTACAGAATAGTGTTTGGTACGTATCGTGTTTTGGGGGTTATGGTCCACGCACCAAGAAAAAAATCCTGCTAATTCAGTCAGTTTAGCTTTTTGTTATTCTAGCAAATGTGTAATAACATTAGATGGAAGAGATGCAGCACACACACTATTGAGCGTATATGTGCATTTGTGAGCTAGCTTGGAGAAGGTACAACTTAAGAGGTAATGTTTCAGCTGGAGGTAATATATTCGTATTGACATGGTGGCTGTGTGTGTCTTTTGTTCCTAGTGAGGCTGAACAGACTGCTGCTCCAGAAACGACCCCAGAGGGAGAGGAAAACGCACCTGCCGGCTCCGAGAACAAGTGAGTGTCCATTTCCTGTCAGATGTTCAGGTTGCAAGTAATCAAGGAGGCCGATAACTGATACTTGCAACAAATATACAATTGCAGTAAAAATTGAAATCTTTGATCACAACGTTTGCCGTACAATTCTGTGGTTTATCATTTAAGTGCAACTACACTGCAAACTGGATTCGCTACTGACAAACAGAGTGACGGCTGACTCGTATGAACAGGACACTTACTGAATCGAACATCTAATAACTACTATTTTTCTTTTATGATTTTTTATGATACCTAGTTTGTAACTGGAGTTATCATCACAGGCGTTTTCCTTTGGATTCTGCACGTTGTGCTGTGTCACAAACGATTTCTCTGCATGTGCACATTTTCGTCACAAAGCTTTAGCGCAAACAGGATGAACATTGTCTCCGACCTTTTGGCTTCGGGATTAAAGAGCATGTATAGAGCTAAGAGCATTGGCAGTTTGAGGTTTAAGGTCCTACATTGTTGCCGCTGGCTTTCCAGGGAGAACGAGGCGGAAGAAGTTAAAAACGAAGGCCCCAAAGAGATGACCCTGGACGAGTGGAAGGCCATGCAGGACAAGGAGCGCACCAAGGTGGAGTTCAACATCCGGAAGCCCAACGAGGGAGCCGACAGCCAGTGGAAGAAAGGATACGTGCTGCACAAGTCCAAGAGTGAAGATGTAAGTATGGTGATTTATTATAACATGGAGAACAGAAACCTTTTCTCCCCTCTAACAGAAACTTGACTGACTAGTCTGAACACTGTACATCATACATGTAACATTATCACAAAGCTGACAGCCTTGCTCTGCTGATTGATGAGTTTCAAAAGAACATTGTGACACCTAGTACGGTGACTTCTGTGCAGCGTGCACAGACTTGGATTCAGATGCACATCGTTGTTTGTCTCGCCAGCTCATCGGACTCTGTTGTCTTTGACTTTCAGAGGCCTGTTGGAGCTTTGATCGACGTCGCAGAGACGGAAGCAGAGCCAGCCCCGGTGTTCAGCAAGGTGCCTGCAGCGCTCACACTACAGTCCATGAAAACTATCGGTGTTAAGTCTTAATAAAACCCACCTGTTAGAAAACGGCCAGTGGTTTAATACACCTTCAAATGTTGAAATTAGTTTATTCATTTCTATTTTGGGTGGCTCCAGAGGAATTGAAGAATCTAAAGCGTGTTGGTGCTAAGCAACACATGTTCACTCATTTAAAAACAAAGCTCAGTACAGAGCGAAGTTAATGTCTAACATACTTTCCTCGTCTGTTTTTAGCCGCTGGGCGCCCCCGACGAGTCCAGTGACCACCACTTCCGCAAACCAGCCAACGACATCACATCTCAGCTGGAGATCAACTTTGGAGACCTGGGCCGCCCCGGACGCGGGCGCGGGGGAGCCCGCGGAGGCAGGGGAGGCCGCGGCGGCGGAGGTGGTGGCGGTGGTGGTGGTGGTGGTGGTGGTGGTGCCGGGGGAGGCACCAGACCGGCACGTGGGGGAGGACGGTCTGAAAAGGTAACAATAAAATCTGTTGCTTTCAACAACAACGGTTTAGAGTCTCTCACAAAGGGTTCAGCTCACTGACTGTGAACAGGCTGGAAAACCACTGACTTGGAAAACCTGCTGTGGAACCACTAAGGCCCTGAAATAACAGAGCAGTGACCACATGCTCCATGATGCAAAGCTCACGACCGACCTGATGTCACTGGGCAGGGGCTTAGTTGTGTTAATGACAGTTTAGTTTAAAGTATTTAACTGTCAGTTGCCGAAAGCTGGCATCAAATACGTTCTCTTTAAATTATTATTCATCTGACAGTTATTTTCTCATTTAGTCAGTTGAGTGGGTGGTCTATAACATTTTGGAAGGTAGTGAATAATGCCCCGCACAATTTTCTAAAGATCAAGTTGATTTATTCCAAATTCTTGTTTTGTTTGACCAACAGTCCGAAATCCAAAGATATTCAGTTTACAATCAGAAAACAAACGGAGATTCACATTTGGGAAGCTGAAACCATTGGTGCAGACTACTTGTCTGTAATTCAATTAATCCACTTATTGTTTGAGCTCTACTTAAATTATATATTTACTGAGTCAAATATTTGTACTAATTTCAGACTGTTTATTATATATTTAAAAGTAAGCAGTGTTTCCCACAGGATTGAGAGATTATAAGGGAACACCATTTGTAACTTTTCTAAAGTTAAATGCATCAATTTGTTGAAATCAAGTGTTAAGTTAAAAATAAATATGAACTTTTTACAGCTCTGATATGTTCTACAGATGCCAAAATACTTTCAAAAGATTGTTTTTGTCTGTTTTTCTGAAACACTTCATTTGGCTGACGGGAACTATCAATTCACTGATTTATCTGTGGGTCTGTCACTATGACCGACACCTCTCACATACAAGTAGTATTGCGATCCATTAATATAGAAGTATTGATTATAGCGCTCTCACCTTGTCCTGGTTTGTGTGTGTGTGTGTGTGTGTGTGTGTGTGTGTGTGTGTGTGTGTGTGTGTGTGTGTGTGTGTGTGTTGCTCCAGGCTAGTGGAGTGTCCGTCCCCAACGTGGACGATCCGGAGGCCTTTCCAGCTCTGGCCTAAAAGGCTCCTTTTCCACCACCAGCCCACCGATCAGCCCTTCCGGGCCCCTCCTCTACGAGGCTTGCATGCTTACATCTTCAAGTATATAAGAAAAGAGAAAAAAAAAAGATTTTAAATGACAAAAAAAAAAAGACTCATTCCATACCACTCACACCACCAGAGGACTAAAAATGTTACCTGTTTTAAAAGGAGAACAAAAGGCGAGAAAAGGACCTCTTGTTACACTGAAGTTTTGTATTTAGGAACATGAAAGCAGGGATGTTTTCATACTTTTTTTTTCAGAGATTATGCATACTTCATTGATTATTTTTGTGCTGCTTGAATTAATGCATTTCTGCAATTAGGTTGAAGTGTGTGTGTATCTCTTCCCCTGAAGCTTTTGTGCTTTTTTTTTTTTTCCCCTCATGACTTCAGCTCAGTATTATGCGGTCATCTTAGAAAATACTTCCTACTGGAGTTTTTCCTCCCAGTAACACACACTGATGTGGTAGCACTATACTACATAGGATACGTGTACTAGATATCTGAAGTATGGCTAAACATGCGTTTAAAGTGTAATTACTCTGATCCTGACTACCCATCCCTTTGCGAGCCACAAATTCAGGATGGGTAACCAGGCAAAGTAACTTCCGACAAAAGCTTGGTATTTTTCTGCTTGTTGTGCAGTGAAAGTAACTGCCTCGTTTCCATTTTTATTTTTTTGATAGCTTGCCTTTTATTTGGTGGACCAGTGGTTAGTGATGCTTTGTATCCCCTGATCCAGATGTGCTACCTGTGTTTTCAGGGTGTCCCAAGGCCCAATGTGTATATCTTTAGGCTGGTCCTCGTAGGGCATACAGACTATGCTACTTTTACTTCAGGACCACTAAGCAAATATTGTATTTTTTTGTTAAGGAAGTGTAAGTGTGTGTGTGTGTGTGTGTGTGCGAATGTTTGTGTGTGCGAATGTTTGTGTGTGTGTGTGTGTGTGTGTGTGTGTGTGTGTGTGTGTGTGTGTGTGTGTGTGTGTGTGTGTGTGTGTGTGTGTGTGTGTGTGTGTGCGTGTGTGTGTGTGTGTGTGTGTGTGTGTGTGTGTGTGTGTGTGTGTGTGTGTGTGTGTGAGTGTGTGTGTGTGTGTGTGTGTGTGTGTGTGTGTGTGTGTGTGTGTGTGTGTGTGTGTGTGTGTGTGTGTGTGTGTGTGTGTGTGTGTGTGTGTGCAGCTAAGTGTGAGACAGACTGTGAATTTGACAGCTAGTTACTTAGAATTTAAGTATTCCTCTGCTCTGAACTTGCCACTCTCAAAATAGAAGACAAGTTATCACCTGAAGTAGTTCATAGCGTCTATTGAGACGTGATTGTTGAAATCTAAGTGAGAATGATACACAAGACTGGACATATCTTGCTCTTAAGAGTATCTCTAATGCTTTTCTCGGAGCACTAGGTTTTATCGGCACCCTTCTGTAAACCGTACTTGCTGTTTTTTTTATTTTAAATTTCATCAGTGCAGCAGCACCAGTGCATACTTTGTCTGAAATAAAAGTTGACCGTCATTGTCAACAATCACGAGCTACAGAATGTAATGTAAGCTTACGGTGCTTTTAGCCACCTGTGTCAGCATTTCCAGTGAGCATTTTCTTTTAATGAAGCGGGTATGTTTTACATTAGGTTTAGAGGGGGGGATGCGGGGAGGGAGGGAGGGGGTTATGAACATGATGGGGTAATTTTAAAGCTTTACATGCTGTTCTGCAAATACTTGCTGGCGATGCACTGATACAGACGGCTGGAGCACTTTTTCTCGTAGGACTGTTTGAGCCACATGACGGTGAAACGTTCTCTGCAAACATCCCTGTTCTAATAACTTGCTTTAGAGGTGTTACATGTATTCCGCCAATTGCTATTTGGGTTGTTTAAAATCAATACTGTGATTTTAAAAAGTTGTAAACAAATGTGCTGTGGATTCTTCATTGCTTAAAGGAAGCTGTGGTGTTTCATGTCGATGCTTTCCCATTTAAATCCCATATGAACATGAGGGTGATGTAAACAAACCAGAGGGGTTTGTTTACACCTAGTTGCTAGTTTGTTAGGTACCGTACAACTCGCACATTAATGCAGTTCAATACAATAATAATGCGCGACATGAATAATTGAGTAAAAATCTTTCTATTTAAAATAGATTACGGGTATTTCTAAACGTCAGCTGTAGTTTTTCTACACTCCCGAATGTTCAAAGGATGTTGTTGAATCGAGATGTTTCACTTCTTTCCGTTTCCGTCATCGCCGACAACATCTCGCGTCACTCCGGTTAGATCGTTTTACGCATGTGCAGAAGGACTTCGTCGATAATCACGTAAACAGTATGGCAGAGCTCCACCAACGTCGACACGAGCTCGGCGACAGAAAGTTGCCACTCGAGGAAGCATCCCGAACAAGCACAAGAGCCACACCCGGTGACGGCTCCACGGTGCACCTGAAGCTGTGTGCAGCGGGCTTTTACGGAGTCAGTTCATTCCTCATCGTTGTCGTCAACAAAAGCGTCCTCACGAGCTACAGGTAAGAGGTGCAAAGTACGAGCAACCGTTGCAGGAAGGTTCGGTTCGGACACTTGACCACCTGCATGTGTGAGCAATGACAGCAAGGGACAGATGTTTAAACGATGGAGATGTTAAGTATGGAGTCTAACTCTGGGCAGGGTTGGATTCTGTCCATCTTTAGAGGATGCGCGTCTTCTTTTAATGCTGACAGTTTGGTCACTACTTAATACTTGGACCACATGTCCCTCCAACACACCCCGCCCACCTGGAAGTTTCGACCAGCCACTAACTAAAAACAAACATTTCCTGTATTCAGAAATAAAATGTTTCCTCTTACAAATTTAAAGTTGAATTCATATGCAATAAAACCTTTTAAAATACTCAGGGATTTACACAATCTGTTATCAGTATAGTTGCTACTTCTGTATGACTGATACTGTTAAACTAAGTTACATTATTACAATGAGTAAGCAGCTTTGTAATGTTGGTGGAGCTAATTATAGTTAATTATTTAACACTGGATAATTGTATTTACTATATAACAATGCGTTTATTTATATATGCTAATTTGGGTTTTTTAAAGTGTAATCTTTAGTAGGTTTTGGGTGGGAAATAGTAAACGAGACGTATCTTAATGGCCTAAAAAAACTCAAAATTCGCATCCCATGAGGTCCACGATGTAGCTGAACCAGGCTCCATTCATCCCTCATGCTCCAGGGATCAGCACACCTCCAGCAGGGCCTTGATGTCTAAGAAAGTTTAACACATCCAGCCGGTTCTTGGATCACTTTAATATACATCAAATATACAGTCCAGAAACTGAGTTAAACTTGAAATGATCTCCTTTAGCCACTCTCACTCCTCTCTGTTCTCCTCCATGCTGCTTTTGTTAGTTGATCACAGGTGTGTCTCATTTATCTCCTCACCTATCTAATTGCAGCTATGGAAGTACTCAAGTAAAGCCTAAAAATCAGTCGTATTAGAGTTTTTGAGTCATTTTCCTCATTCTTACCATCGTCTACATGTTTTACAGATTTCCATCGTCAACATGTGTTGGAATCGGCCAGGTAAGTTTGTCTTAAGTTGAGTCACACAGTCACTTTCTGTTCACACAAACGGAGCCTGAAACCCTGTCTGCTTGCTCCAATAACTGCAGATGTTGGCTACAGTTGTAGTTCTGAGGACTGGGAAGATGTTTGGTGTTATCTCGTTTCCAGATATGGATCTGAGTATACCACGCAAGGTGAGACCGTGAAGTAGTTCTCTCGCATGATAATAAGACAAACCTCATATTAAAGATAAAAAAAAATACTGCTTGTATTATTTCACGTTTTTGTGTCTTTCCAGATGTTTCCACTGCCTCTTCTGTATGTCGGGAATCAAATATCAGGGCTGTTTGGGACACAGCGACTCAAGTCAGAGCTTCTATTCATTGCCGTATTATTATATGATATGAAACATAATTTCCTTCATACAAAACTAAATGGACCACGTTTCCTTTTTTCACAGTTTGCCCATGTTTACAGTTTTGAGGAGGTTCAGCATTTTCCTCACCATGGTGTTCGAGGGACTCTTGCTGAAGTAAGTTTAAGTCGACACAGTTTAACAGGAATGTTCTTGCGCCTGCAGACGACTGATTTTAATCCCTGCGACCCGTTTCCTCTTCCTCACAGGAAGAGTTCCTCTGCGTCGGTTAAGATCACAGTGTTCACGATGATCTTTGGTGCTTTTATTGCTGCCAGGTGAGGTGTTCACACACATACACAAGGACACCCTTATACCGACCTCATCCGGTTCACGTCTTCCTGTGTCTCAGTCGTTGACACGTCTTGTTGTTTTGTAGCGCGGACATAGCTTTCGACCTTGAAGGATACGTCTTCATAATGATCAACAACGTCCTGACAGCGGCCAGCGGGGCGTACGTGAAGCAGAAACTCGACTCCAAGGTGAACGGAGCTGCTACTCGTCCTGCCTCGCTGTGTGTGTGTGTGTGTGTGTGTGTGTGTGTGTGTGTGTGTGTGTGTGTGTGTGTGTGTGTGTGTGTGTGTGTGTGTGTGTGTGTGTGTGTGAGAGAGATACTTCTTTGCCGCATCGCGTCTTAAAGGATTGTTCTGTGTACTGCTGTTCCAACAGGAGCTGGGCAAATATGGGCTTCTCTACTACAACGCTTTGCTCATGATCTTCCCCACTGCGGCTTACGCTTACTACTCAGGGGACTTGCAAGTGGTGAGGAATGCTTTTTTTTTTTTTTACACAAATGTCTTCATGTTTATTAACAATTTAGAGTCCAACAACTTGAGAATGTCCTCTGTCTGTGTGTGTTTGAGCACAGGGGTTGGAGTATGATGGATGGTCTGATCAGCTGTTTGTTGTGCAGTTTGTGCTCTCCTGTGTCATGGGGTAAACTCCAGATCCGTCTTTTGTTACTCCTCGATAATGTCCCACAGTGCTGCTCCGATCTAATTCCTCTTCAATGTGTTGTGCAGCTTTGTTTTAATGTACTCCATCATGCTGTGCACGCAGTACAACTCGGCGCTCACCACCTCCATTGTTGGCTGCATTAAGGTGCGTCATAACACGCCGGTCCTGCCCTCTGTGGGCTGATAGCATTGATGAACGCAGATGTGTGCAGTGACTCCGTCCTCTCCTGCAGAATATCCTCGTGACCTACATTGGAATGGTGTTTGGAGGAGACTACATATTCACCTGGACTAACTTCATCGGTCTAAACATCAGGTAAGACACACAGTTTAGACTGTGCTGTTGTGGAGCTGGTGTTTTATTCAGTTTATTTATTATTTGTTGTCCCCTCTGTGTCCCACAGCATTGCTGGCAGCCTGGTGTACTCCTACATCACCTTCACACAGGAGCACGCAAGTAAGAGCTCTTCAAATAATGTGCATCAAAGCCTCCCTAGAATTACAAAAAGCTGCAATGTAAACGTGCTGCTGGTGTTTAGTAATTGTATGACATTTAACAGAAACGGCGTAAACCACGGAGGCCCGACCTACATCGAAGACCTGCGAATGTCCACATCTCACACGTCTGTTTTTAAGCTGTCAAAATGTTTTACAAACATTTATGTATTCTGTCAGCACGTTTTTGCTGCCATCAAGTAATTTAAAATGATCCAATTTTATGTCTTTAATTAAGACAAAGTGCCGTCATGTTTCACTGATTTAATACTAAGTCATGAGCATTTTTATATTTGACAAATCAATAGATTTAAAGGATTGATTGCAATTTTTGTAATTCTATTTTAATACAATAAATTATTGATGACTCCAATCATTCCGATTTCTTCACACTGGCTTTTAATATATATTTTCCGTTCCTACAGCTCAGCTGAAAGCTCTTCCTAACTTAAAGCCTTTGTTGCTCAGACAAAACAATGTTGAAAAAACTTTGTTTTGCACCTAATGATTTTGTCCTTTTTCTTAACAGTGTAATTATTTTAGGAAGGGTTTCTGATCAAGGCCAGTATGTTTAACATATACATGTACATATACACATGTTGCATTTGAGTATTGTAATAATAAAATAAAAAAAAGAATCAGTTTTTCTTGTATTCAAGCATGTACACTTTGAAAACTCACAATACAACAACTCAAGACTCATTAATACATTTATTAAATATAGCCAATGTTATTCCATTCATAGTCTTGGAATACACTTTTATTTATGTCATTTACAGAGAGAAAAAAACAAGACATTATCAACGAAGGGAAAGAAAAGACTACGTGGATCAACAATATTGAGACGAACTAATCTTAATCTGTGAATGTAAAGTCAAAGCTGGAGTACAAAGTAAAACACGGAAGCATCAAGCCGAACAGCTACTGAACCAAAACAAATGAAGGTCTCGCAGGTCACATGTCGACCTGGTCCGTTTCACTGCTGGAGATCCACTCGCTGAGGAAAGACGGGAACATTGGTTGAAACGAAGCACTTTGAGTTTAAACCAAAGGCGAGCAGCACACTCAACCACAACGTGGTACCTTTTCTTTGCACAAAAGACAATGCTCTCTGCAACAAACATTTGCGATTGTGCGAGTTCACACAGGAATGGGAAGTGCTGAGAGGGAAAGAGGAATGGCTACTTTATTTATTACATCCATCTCAGAGCAACACAGGCGAAAGATCTCTAAACAAAAAGCACAGCAGCCTACAAGGAAGACCTGAACATCCGCAGATGAACAGACATATATATATATATAAAAAAAAAAAAATGTACCAACTGCTCAAGGTAAGAAATCTATACAAACTTTACAATAAAAATCACGGACATTCTGTCTAGTAAAAACAAAGCGTTGAGCAAAGCACCGACTATGAAAATCCAAAAATACAGCGATCTCCTACATGAGTTATAATACAAGACATCACTGATGTCAGCTGCTTCACACAAACAAACCCGCGGGGGGGCTCGCCCGTCGGTTCATTTATCAGAATCAAACAGCCGTGACGGAGGCTGGAGCGGCTTTTATGAAGAGGAGTGAAAACGTTAATTCTGCTGGGTTTTATCGGCACCGCTCCTCATCAGTACAGATGAGAACCAAACAATCAAAGTGCAACTTAAAGAGCCGGCGACAGCACCGGCCTCACTCACCTTGTGTTCGCCCACTTTTGACAATTTAGGCACGTGATCGTTTTAAAACGCGCGTCCCCCCCGCTTCATCAAATGTAGGTTCTGAAATCGCTTGAAACAGCAGTTGTCAGTTTTGTTTTTGTTAAAAAATATAAATATCTCTTGTGTAAAAAAAATAATCACAGGTGATTTATTTTCTATGAGTACAAATAGAAAAAAGGAAATTCTTGGCAAAAAATGTTTTATCAGTCAAGTCTCCAAAAAGTGAATCCAGACGATGTTGAGTAGGAGATGATGGAGCTGTGGGACTTTGGGAGGAACTCTGCAGGCCGTCTGTTCATGGATGGGTTGGAGGGACAGGGGGACAGGGAGACCACCCCCCCTCCCCACCCTCCCAGACGACCAGCTACAGTTTGGTTGGCTGTGTTGTGTGAGTCTTTGCTCTCAGGAGATCCTGCGCTCACGGGCCAAGAGGGGCTCATCTTCCTTCATCTCCTTCACCTCTAGGTGGGAAGGAGGGGACAGTTCGCCCAGAATTCAGCGTCTATTAGTCCACGTCACTGATCTGCTTCAGTCCTCCTGTGTTCTGGATGGTTCCACCTCACTTTGGTCCAACGGCTCGGCCTCAGTCCTGCACCTCTTGGCCGGCCGTTCATGTGCTGCTGCTGCTGCCTCCGTGTCTCTGTGGTCCAGCGAAGGCTCCAGAGAACCGTTTTGGTCGTGGCTGGGCGCGCTGGGTTGGCTGCAGCCGTTTGAGTTGTCTGAAACGGGAGCCGGAGCTTCCGCTAACGGATGGGAGGGACCGTTGGACTGAACCAACTCAGGTTTCACTTGATTTATTGGGGCCAACTGAGCGCCATCCACTGGGAGACTTGAAGTGTGGCTTACGATACCTGGCAATAAAAAGTGAAGAGTGAGTGGTTTGAGACTTTAAATGTTGGATCACCCAAATTACAAAAACTAGTCGTACCCGGCCATGCAAAAGCTTTTGGATTTACTTCACCAATCTCAGATTTCATCCTTCGTCTGAATACAGTGGAGGTGAATGAGATGAGGGCAGAAATCCTGAGTTCGATCAACACTCAAACGATTTTGTCGACTAATTGATTTAATCTCCTCAAACCAAAATGACCGACTACTCAACTCAGAGGGTTGAGGCCTTAGTTTTATTTTATTTGTGCCACTTGACATTTTAGGTCTTGGGTTTGATTAAAAAAAATATTCAAACATGAACTATATATTTGTGTGTGTGCGTTCACATCAGTACTCTGCATCCGCTCACCGTTCTGGCTGCTGCTGTCCTCCCTCTCCGAGTGGCTGGCGCTGCTGCTGGAGGTGGTGGGAGGCGGTGACGCTGCCCTGCTGGACGTGGCGCTCTCCGTTTCGTCCAGTAATCTGTCCATGTAGTCTCTGAGGACACACAGCGACACACACGCCGTTACACACAACCACCACTCTTGGTAAACACGTAACCGTAATAATCTGTTACTGCAGGTGGGTCCTAGTTAAGAGTCTAAACCTGCAGCTGTAGGTTGGTCGCGATAGATAAAAAAGATAAAGCTGGTCGCAATAAACAAGGAGCCAATCAAACAGTTTGCTGGAACTGTGTGTTGTTATTGTGTCACCAGTTAAATCACCACATCCAGATGTTGTTCCATACTGCTAAATTAATTAATTCTCTCAGTCCGACAGACAGACTGGGTTACTCTTTTCTTTACTGTTTGACCCTGGCAGTGAATTCAGGTTTTATTACATCCATAAATTGTAACGAGAGTCAAATATACGATCTTTACTAATTCATCACAATTAGACATGAACTGCACATACATCAGGTCTTAACGTCCCAGTGCTCAGGTTTGCCTTTGAGCATATTAGACTTCTCGTGTAATAGAAAGACATTTTGTGGGCTTACTGGAGTATTTTAAATAAATGTTAAATATATCGATTTTTTTTTTTCTAAAAAGGGAAACTCACCTCATATTTCAAGAATTTAAGATATGTGTGTTTGAACAAAGCTTAAAGTATAATTTGTGTCAGCAAAAAAGGGACCAACTAGCTGCTGAATTGAGAATATTACAACAAACAACCAACATGACCGAACACATCGACATGAAACGACTCCTCCCATAAAGAATTCACACAAAACGGTATATGCATTTAGTTATTTTTAAACTTACGTGACACCGGGGTGAAGGTTGTATTTCCTTTTCCCAAGTCTGGTTTGCTGTGCAAAGAAATCATAACGCTCAGACTTCTTCCACATGTAATAAAAGGCCACACATTCTCCTACAGACCTAGTTCTCACCTGAAAGATTTAATTCAGCAGACATGAAATCACCATTATTACCATCGCCTGAAGAGATTCAGTACAATATCAAATGAGAGACAAATCAAATCATTGTTGAGCCTCTGACAAAGGTCATGTGATCTACACTTAAAAACACTGACAGATCAAAGAAATTTGATTTGTCTCAAAATGCAACAAGGTTGATTCCACAACCCTGAGCATCACACAGCAAACACATGGACATTTAAAATGATCGTCATGATTATCAGAATGCTTAAAATGTCATCAATGTGTACTCATGACATCATAAACGGTTCATTAATGTCTTACCTTGTTGGCCTGTATTAAATGAAAGTCTTTTCCATAAGCTTTTAGTCCTTGTTCAAAATTTCTACATTCCTCTTCAGTCCAGACAGATAGCTCCTCTGTTGCAGACAGAATACGTGTTAATCTTGCTTCTTAAGAAGATCCAAGAACAGAACATCATATTAGAATAAAGTGGAGGTCAATGGGTTCTTGATTGTCTGCTTACCTCTGGCTGCTTTTACATTAAACCTCAGTCTTCTTAAAGCTTCCTCTGTGTCAAAGTCACACTTCACTAGTTCATACAACGCCTAAAGGGGAACAAATGATCAAACATGTTCAGCAAGGACTCCTTTCACTTAAAGCATAATGATGGAGAAATTTGACTTTTTTTCTTGTTGTCAACAAACTCATAAAAAGACCAAAATAAGTGTTTGTGTCCGTCTCTAACACTCAACCTGAAGACCATTCCTTCATACTCAAGATATAAAATCTTCAGAAGTGGTTAGAAAATATATCATTTCATCTTTTAAAAGGCTCAGCTGGGAACTGTAGTCTTTAGCCAACATCACAGGAGTAAAAGGGTCTTTCAGCCACAGAATGATACAACTTTGTGTAGTTTCAGCGTCACTCAATGGAGTGTTTTACAAGGTTTTTAGGACAACAATGGAGGTCTATGGGACAGAGGTGTACGATATATCAGGCTTTGGCTACACAAACAACAGAAACAACTGACTGTTACGGTTTTGGTCTCGTCATGGGATTTGCTCGCAGTAAGAAAACGTATTGGCCAACGTCATCCTCCAGCACAAGCTGCGGATATGTAGCCGTCACCTGTTCATTGTCTTTGATGTGGGATCCCTCTGGGACGGCATCCACTCCCTTCTCCTCTCCTGTCCGCCTTGACGCCTCCGTCAAGAACTCCACCACTTTGCCTTCAGGAAGACACTCGGGGTTCCACAACAACTGGTCGTCGTTTTCATAAACTACAAGAGAAATTCACAGAAAACAGGCAATGCCGCGTCAACTTTCTGTACCAACGTTTTACCAACGTTTTACCAACGTTTTAGACCCAGAAAGGACAGGCAGTGTTACAGCATAGACATGACCTCAAACAGTTACCTTTCTCATTGTCTTTATATTTACACAGGCCAACAGGAGTTTCTGCCTGATACATTGAACCCACCATGATTTCCTGTTGGGAATAAACACATCATTTAGACTGGCTGATTGCTTATGGATTACAAATATGACACCTGCTGACAATTTCAACTGCGATGATAATTTCTGCCTAAATTTTCTGAACGCGTTTGGATTTTTGTGAATATATTCTTCCATTGTAAATATTTCTGATTGTCCCCTTTTGCAGTGGGCTCAGTGTGACATAGTGACAGCCAACTGTGATAGCCGAGTATTTATCAAATTCTAAATGATTAGACGAATGCGAAGAGACACTGCACATGCTGCATAGCCTGACATGAATAGGAGGAAGTCTGTATGCAAATTCATCTGATCGAGGCATTTAGCATTTAAAAGAAACAATGGCTGACAAATGTCTTTGTCAGTGTCGTGTGAATCAAGCTCCAATCTAGCAGTACAAATGTCTGATACTCTGATTAATAAAGTTCTGACGCACCTTTTTCCAGTCTTCCGATGGAACATAGTCCTCATCTTCATCTGACTCCTCCTCTGCATCATTATTACCTGAAATACAGTCATGTCTATTTAACCAGCTAAATATATAAAAACACAATCTGCATTTATGTGCAACAAGAAGAAAGAGGAGAATAACTCTGAGGTAAGATGACTCATACTTTCAAAGTACTTGAGTTTTTGGGGGCGAATGAGTTCCACTGTGCCAAGAGACCTCACTGAGCGCGTGCGGACATCAGAGGTTGCCTGGGCCTCGTCCCCCTGTACCGACGAGATCTTAACACCCTCAACCTGAAGACACACAAACATACACAAATAGCTGTAGACAATGCTGAAACTACACAGTCAACACAACAAAATAAAAATAAAAAATAGTTTTTGGAAACCACATCACTGTCAAGAGACTCGTAAAAACATTGACTTACCTCATTTCTTTTTAACTCGCCGGTGCTTCTGCTGCTTTCATCATTGTCGAGGTCCTCTTCCTCATCCTCGTCCTCATCATCCTCTTCTTCCTCGGGTTCCTCCTCCTCCTCATCATCTTCATCTGCTGGTGAACCACCCCCATAACCATACAGACTCAGCAGCTCATGAATGGGCATCTCCCCCTCCTGTTGAAACAAAAGCGACACGTTTTTTCTAAACTGTAAAATAAACTAAACTAAGTTGATGATCTGATCTGATGACTAAAGGAATCGTTTGGTCTAAATTTAAAATTCTAAACTCAGGACTGAGACCCATAATTATTCCCAAATTTATTAATAAGACCGTCTAAATTCTGAGCTACACAGCAGACAAAACCAAATATGATCTAAGCCTGAAGCTCACCCGTGCAAGATCTTCGATCTCGTTGGCGTTGGTCTCATCTGATGCCTCCAACATTTCTTCTTCCTCCAGCGTGCGTTCATCGTCAAAGTCGTGGACAAGCATGTCTACCGATGGGTCGAAATCATGGTCAACGGAAGCTGCTGAACCTCCTAGAAAAGTGACCCCAAAAATGAAAATATTACTTAATGAAACAAATATTTAAGGACGTTATGAACAAATCCAATAAGGGTGCAGTTAGTATTTTTTGTTTGAAAACATATGTAGACTACAGATATATTATGGTATGGGTGGGGGGGGGGGGCAAGATGGATCAAATCTTCTATTCCAGTATATGTAATTGTATATCTGTAATATTAATATATTTAAAAACAATCTGGATTGATAAATCGCACTACAGGTAAGAGGAAAAATATATAGTTTGGATTTTGGGGGGGGGGGG